>NC_058406.1:98781291-98973984 GCF_002201575.2 Neomonachus schauinslandi | reverse complement strand
TCTTTCTTTCTTTCTTTCTTTCTTTCTTTCTTTCTTTCTTTCTTTCTTTCTTTCTTTCTTTCTTTCTTTCTTTCTTCTTTATTCTTTCTTTCTTTTCTTTCTTTCTTTCCCTTTCTTTCTTTCTTTCTCTTTCTTTCTCCCCTTCTTATATTTAAAAATTATTTTATGGACAAATGATATTTAACTTTTGTGCATTTTTTTCCTGGGTGACCCTTAATGTGTGGAAGGAGTTGTCTCCATGGATGAGTGAGTCTTCTCTCCCGGGTTCAGGAGTTGAGTTGAGCAACAACAGAGGAATTCTATGGAAATGTTTTGCTTCCTCAGAGACAGGACAAAGGCATCTTCAAGCAGATAGATCCTCTATATAGGCAGAGTTGCAAATTCTACCAGAAAGCTGTCCTGATCTTTGAGAAAGCAATGGCTCAAGAATAACTTCTTTCACATTCCGGGAAGATATTGGGCTAATTGAATTCCTTAATTTTGAATTCCTCACAGGGTGGATCTGGCTTTGGCACCAACTAAACATGAAGTTTGATGTGGTGACCATAAAAATGTGCCTCACAACCCTTCAAATACAGGGAGAATAATTGACCAAGGGCCTAAATGCTGCACCCTGAAATCTACCGCCTTGTTCACATTGTTGCCACACCTCCCATAAGCTGCTGCCACCAGTGACTGAGCGTGGCTAGGATACTAAGGCAAGCCCATTCCTGGGAGATGTGGGACTCTGCTGACAAATGACTCTGGCTGGCTCAAGGACTCCCCAGTGGTTTTATAGGATCTTCCTTAGGAGTCTAGGACACTCCCACCCAACTTTCTCTCACTCTCCTTTTCACTCAGAATTAGATTTGCTTCCTGGTCTGAGGCCTTCTTGGTCTGACAGATCTTCCATCTTTTTTTCTGACTCCCTTTCCATTTCACTTACACAAGCGTTTTCTCTAATAAAATCTATGAACATTTAGTTCTGAGCCAAAGGGATTCAGTAGTGTTAATGACAACATATGGGCCAGAGGGTAGGATGTGCCTTGGTGATTCCTTGCCAGCTCCAGTGTTTGTGGTGCTGGATGCCTAGGCTTCTTCTGAAGACATCCCGGGGCTTCCACTCCAAGCCTTAGCTCCTGGAAAAACATAGGCCCGGCCACCTCCCCGCACTGAGCTATATAAAACCATGCCTGCTAAATGAATTCTGGGTTAGGTTTTGGGGGGCAGTCTGCTTTCTTGAGGGCAGAGCTGCTTTCTTCAAGTGTGGGGCAAGTCCCAGTTCTGGTCTAGCAGAAACTCACACCCACTTTGCTTAACCAAATCGGTGGCACCATGGTTCTGCGGAGACTTTAGATTCAAACAGCCTCATTAAAGAAGGCTGGAGGTAGTATGATTATGAAACTTTAAGGTAAGCAAAAACCAGCATGATTTCTCCTGTGCCTGGGGGCATCGTTGGTTTGGTCGAATATCTATTATCAGGGAAAACCTACATGAGCCTCTTCATAAAGCAGTATGAAGTATATATACACATTATCCTGGCCCTTGGTGCAGTTAGTTTCCAGTGAACATACGGATCCTCTTAAACTGGGCAGGGAAATCCATCAGCATTGTCCTCATTCCTGCTTGAGTCTGACCTTCCACTTTGAGCTTTTGACATGGTTAATAAGAGCTACTCTATCATTTCATGGCATAAAAGCTGGTGACAGCCTGGGGAAAAACAGCCATGAATCTTTAGAGTTATTGAATGGTGGGGACCTTAGTTGTCCACCCCTGTGCCTTTGGGCAATCTAGCACCAGCCTCTTCTCTCACCACCTCCCCATTTGTTCTTTGTGCTATTGCCATACTGTTTTACTCTTGTTTACTTTTGTGGAGTTCATTTAATTGAGCTGGAATGCCCTTGTTTGCTTTGTCCACGAGAAGAACTCCTACTTCTTTAAGATGTTGCTCAAAATCTCAATTGCTTACTCCATCCTGTGGGCTCCCATTCCCTTCTCTTAGGACTAACTGACATTTGGTCACCGTTCAATTGCATGTTGCCTTCCCAATGAGTTGGTGTATCTCTAAAGAACTGGAATTTTTCTTCTTGGTCTCTATAAGCTTGAGGACTACAGTGTCCAAACCATAGTAAAATTTCACTAAGTGATTGATGAACAAGATGTAAAGGAGTGAATTATCCCATATCCAGGGTGTCTTTCCCAGCATTCTGCCACAGAACCAGATTGCTTCTTACTCCAACTTTCTCTTACTTTGGTTTCAGTGGAAATGTAGACATCATTTCTATATAACAAATTGTAGACCATCTTCAGCCTTCACCTGTCACAGAGAAACAATCCTTGTCTCTTTAATAAAGTCAGGGGAGCCTTAATTTTTCAACCACTCAGTTACATCCAATGCTTTTCCCACAAACTTCTACAAGATGGAGTCATACCAATAACAGGGTTCTTTCTTCCAGTTTAGTCCTTAATATTCAGGAAGCCAGGATGCAGTCAGCATGGCTTGACAGGGCTCTATAAATTCTCCTGGGTATTATGTAATTTAGTGTTCATTTTGGCTGAGAAAAAAATTCCCCCCCAAATCAAAGGGGATCTATGTCTTGAAACCTAGGATAAGGTGAATCAGTGTTATCAAATACTATAACAGAGTATGATAGTCTAAAATAGTTATGATTATAACTATTACAATAGTTATAATTATAAGAGTTATTATAATAGTTTATGGATTATCACAGTTATAGATTATAATAGTTTATTATAATAATGTCTATTATTATAATAGACTATAATCATTTATAACAGATTATAAATATGTTGTAATAGTTTATGGATTGCCAGAGCCTACCTCCAGATTACAGTACTTATATCATCTACTATTTAAACCCAGAAATGTTCATAGTCCATTCTATCTCACTCTCTGTGCTCAGGATCAGGGGGAAGTCATTTTATAAGAGGTGGATGCTGGCACATCACCTATGTATAATTTAAGATTCCAGGGGAATATTAAAGGTGATATGTAAAACTATGACCAAGCCTGTAACAAATGCAAAAAAGTTTTCGAAGTCAGAAGCATATTATTAGCATGGATATTTTAAGTGGAGAAATAGAAGATTATGATGGAAAAAAGAAGAAAAAAACCCCTAAATTTGTGACTAAGGAAACATAGATGTCCACTTCTCCAGGCTGTCAGTGTCTTCAGCTTGTAATATTTGCAGATGCCTCCTATGTCCTGGGTATTGCACAATGGGATAAGGCTTTAGCTCTTTTAGACACTGATTTGTCAGTATAGCAGGCTTTGGTTGGTTCCCATGGCAATGATTATTGGATGAGTGAGCAAGATCGAGTTATTTATCTTACCCCATGATCAGAAAGGAGGCTGCTATGATCCCATGGAGGGAAGCCTCTGTAGGGATGTGTGAGTTTCCTTCATGCCTGAGTAGTTGGCCTCTTAGTGGGTGATGTCTGCGCAGTATAGCAAGCAAGGCTCTGGGAGAGAGCAACAGTATCTCAGTGTTCCCCTGGGAGAATTTCAAAGATAAGCTGGGGCATATCAGTGGTACCAGTCACACAACCTTCTGGTGAGAGGCTGAAAATCTGTCCTGCGGCTGACCTGAGGGAGAATGGAGGCAGGACTGTATATAGAAGACTCAGATTTGTTTAGGTCTGTCCTGACTTTAAATCTCTTGTCTCATTTTTAGACTATGTGTCAGATCACATTGTCAGATTTTTTAGCTCAAAAAATATGGTTATGACCAACATGGATAATTGCAAAGGGCACCTCAAATGATTGTGTGCTTCTCCCTGAGAGCCATCGGTTGAAATTTGGTATCTGAGAGGAGTAGTACCTTAGGTCTCTAACACCTCAGAGAAGCATTTCCAAACTCCTTCCCAAGAAACTATTAATAAGTGCTTTTTTAAAAAATCAAAGTGTGGTTTAATAAATATTGGGAACATCTTTACTCAGGGACTTCTCAGAGCCTAACATGAGCTGTAACTAAGACAAGGTATATCATATTTTCCAAACTTATTGCTCTGGACATCTGCTGGTACAGTCACTCAAAAGAACACTCTTTAGAAAATATAGTCTGGAAACAGATTGTTCTTATAATTTGTCATCCAAGCAAGTGTAAACTAGAACTCTCTGAAGTAAGCCTCTTGCAGAATAGGCTGATGGGGATGGCTCTCGAGCCTTGGCATTTTCTTAGGGAGGAAGTGGTATTGATAGAGACAGTTGCTGGTGATGCAGGAGGCATCAACAGCAAATTCATGGTTGACTTAGAGGTTCTCAGTGCATAGTGAGGGAGGAGGACTTTGGGAGGCTCCTTGGCAGAGCTGTGAACAACAGCCATCGGTAGTGGAGGTGGGAAATGCATTGCCATCCTTGGGCCAGGACTTTCTGCCACTCAGCTGACCCTACCCGAGCCCTGCATTTCAGTGGAGTAATGTGCTCACCAGTGGCATCAGGTCTCTGCCTAAGTGCCCATGACTCCTACTTGTAAAATGGCCAATTGCAAAAACAAACAAGCAGCTTCAAGGACCCTGGGAAAAGAGGATACCATTTCAACCAGGATCTGCCAAATAAAACAGTCTGGGAAAAACAAAATAAATAACTTTCTTAGGCCTAATGAGAAACAGCAAGTGTTTCTAATTCAAGCTTCCTCTGGGCCTCCTCTTTCTGATGTGCCATTGGAATCTGGTCTTGCAGAAGTTGCTGTTCTTTGCCCAACCAACTGGGTCTCCTTCACAGTTGGCTTGGTTGTCCTGGGTTTCCTCTGAATAGCTGCATGCATTCCATGTAGCATAGTGCCCGTTTCCTTCTTCTGACATCAGACAATTTTTCAAATCTTTCATCAGTTATGATCTTCTATTTATTTTGCCTGACTCTAATCCTGGAGCCTCAACCAGGGGAAGATTAGCAGAAGACCATCTCAGCCTCCCTCTCTCCCTGGATCAGAAGTAGGCAAGCTCTGTGTCATTCATTAATTCATTATTTAAATAAACACACACACACACACACACACAAACCTTAAAGCAGGGAATGACATGATTAAATTTTCTAAAAATTTTTCTGAATAACCCTCAAGTTGCAGTGGAAAGACTGGACTGAAAGGCACAATTCTGGGGCAGGGAGTTCAGCAGTGAGAATTTTGCAGGAGTCCATCTCCAAATGTGCTAGAGGCAGAGAAATCCCACATCCTCTAGTATTCCGAGTGATTCTCCTGTTTCTCTCAAAGCTGGAGAGAAAGGACCAGAATTGGCATCCTGTAACAAAGGCTTACATTTGCATGTAGATTAAAAACACTTTCACAATTATCCAATGTGATGCTCACAGTTATCTCACGAATTTGGAACTGTAGGGGACCGTAATTCCACTGGAGAAATAGGAAAACGCTCCTAATGGCTGATGATAGAGCCAGGGCTAGAATCTAGGACTCCTCATTTCCAGCACTGAGTGTGTTTTGCCTCAGCAAGCTCCTCATTAGACAGCAGTCATTTTTGTGTTCATGGTATGAGTTTGGAAGGGGACACGGCAGGCGTACCTCACCACTCCATGATGAGAAAATGTGTGTTCTCCGTGGCAGGGAGGCACGGGCTGCTGATGCCTTGAAATGACAAGTTTAGCCATTACATTGGGTTGAATAGTGTCCCACAAATTCATGTCATTCTTGGAACCTTAGCATGTAAACTTGTATGGAAATAGAGTCTTTGCAGATGTAATTAGTAGGTTAAGATGAGGCCATACTGGAGTAGGGCAGATCCTAAATATGACTAGTGTTCTCATGAGAAGAAGAGAAAAGACACAGATACAGAGACACACCAAGAAGAAGGCCACATGACAATGGAGGTAGAGATGGGAGCGATGTATCTACAAGTCAAGAAATGCCAAGGATCACTGACAGCCACTGAAAGCAAGGAGTGAGGCATGGAACAGACTCTCCCTCAGAGCCCTCTAGAAGGAAACAACATGGCTGATATCTTGATTTTAGACCTCTGTCTTCCAGAGTTGTGAGAAAATAAATTTCTGTTGTGTCAGGCCACCATGTTTGTGGTACTTTGTTACAGCAGCCTTAGGAAACTAATATAGCTGTGCTCTAGAAAAGTGTTGTCCAATAGAAATATGTGACTCACACGTGCAATTTTAAATATTTTAGTAGCTGCATAGAAAGCTTAAGGTATAAGTTAATTTCAATAGTACATTTTATTTTATTTTATTTTTACAGAGAGAGAGAGCAAGTAGGGGTGGGCGGCAGAGGGAGAGGGAGAGAAAGAATCTTAGGCAGGCTCCACACCCAGCACGGAGCCCAACACGGGGCTTGCTCTCACTACCCTGAGATCAGGACCCAAACTGAAATCAAGAGTCACTCAACCGACTGAGCCACCCAGGTGCCCCTCAAAAATGTATTTTATTTAACCCAAGTTTGAACTATGCAAGATGAGTAAGTTCTAGAAATTGGCTGTACGGCACTGTGCCTATAGGTGTCAACGCTGCAGTACATATTTACAATTTTTATTAAGAGGGTAGATCTCACGTTAGGTGTTTTATCATGAAGAGAAAAAATAACAGCAAAACAACAAAAGGGCATGAGGAAAATTTTGGAGGTAATGAATATGTTTGTTACATTGATTGTGGTGAGGATTACATAGATGTTTGCCTATGCCCAAACTCATCAAATTGTACACTTAAATATATGCAGTTTTTGTATATCAATTATAGCTTAATAAAGTTGTAAAAAAAAAACCAAGCTAAGAAAATGAAAACAAAATTATTTAAACATGTAATCAATATAAAATTATTAAATCTATTATTTTATAACATTTTTTCCCCACATCAAGTCTTTGACTTTGACGTGTATTTTACATGTACAGCACATCTCAAATTCAGACTAGCCATTTCAAGTCTTTGAGTGTCACACAGAAGCAGCGGCTTCCATCTTGGCTAGCACAGTGCTCTCCTTGTGTCAAGTCAGTGTGCATTGTACTGCATTGCTTCAGTGAAGGCAGGAGAGGGAGCAAGACAGGAAGGCCTTTGCCCTTTGCACTGTGCTTTCCAGTGCTCTCTCAGTTCTTACTGATTTGTCCTTAGCACCCATTCCTGCAAGTGCCCACTCCTTCTCTACTGGGGAGCATCAGGTCCAGCCTTGCCCCTGGTGCCACTAGTACATCTGGGGCAGATGGGCTGGAGCAGAATTCCTTTCCAGACATGCTGCTTCCTCACTATTGTTCCAGACATGCCCTAGGACCTTCGTGGCCTGGCTGAATCTTGTCCAGCTTTCTGCTTTCTCCTGGGGACAAGGAATTCTTAGGCTTCTGGCTTCTTCCTGGAGCCCCAAATATCTGTCATCTTGAAGCATCTACTGTATTTAAGTAGACGTTCTTCCTTCCTTCCCTTACACTGTTGCCTGGAAGTGAGGCAGCAGGCGCAAGTCTGAATCTGACACTGACGGATTCTCATGCTGATTCCAAATAGATGCCCAAACCAAATGTTACAAAGACAAACCATATGGGAACCCCAGCACTCTGGGCCATTAATAAGAATTTTTAAATGACTGTGATTGATGGTGTGGCTCTTACAAGTCCAAGATCAATGAAAATGCATCTTGATCTTTTGAACTCCCTCGTTTTTCCTTGGATCCTTTTCCTGTACAATGAGGCCCATTTCTGTGATGCCTGAAGGCATCTGGGGACCCCTCCAGTGGATTTGCCATCCATGCCTTTGCCAGCCAGCCTGTTGTTGGAATGGCAGAGGGTAAGGTGAAGGCCTTAGAAACCAGAATTTTCATCCTGAGGTTAAATGCCAAACCAAGCCTTTCAAAGTAGAAATTCCACATCTTGCCTAGGAAGAGACTCTGGGCCAAATGAGGAACATCACTCACCTTGTTACAGATCAGGGAGATAATATTAAAATAAGCATTTCTGTTCTTGAATTTGTTTTCTGCATACTTACCTACCTGGGCATAAAAGGAACTCCCCTTCCCTTTGCCCTCCACCTTGAACTAAGATATTAAAGAGGGCTTGAGAATTTGTCTTACTTTGGAGACTTAAACTGTTCCTCAAATCTTAGGATCTCTCTTCTTAGAATATATACATGAACACAATTTTGCATGCAATTTCAGGGTGTTCATAAACCTCCTGTAACCAATCCATGGATTCCACATTAATGACAAATGGTGCAGAGTAACTATAATGGGATGGAAGTGAGAGAGTCAGATTGAGGTAAAGTACTATGAAAAGGCAGGAAACCATACCTTTTTCTTATTTTATGCATTTCTCAGAAAGCCATAACTATGCTTTATAAAAATAGGTTCCTTAGTAAAATTATTTTGGGAAACACTGTACCTAATTCTCTCTCCACTCCTACTTTGGAAATTCACAATGCAAAATAACATATTACATGCTCTAAGAAATCTTGGAGAAATCCCAAATTAATTTGACAGGAGAATCTTAAAGTTTTAATACCTTAAGCATCCCACAGAATATAGTGTGGAAAACATTGGCCTACATTATTAAATCTGGACCAATGTGTAGACCACTCCACATCTTGGTTTCTCCCATGGAAATTCCTGGGTCTTATTTTTCTCTCCACTTCAAACTATAATGTGTCTCCTGCCCCTGCTGTGTCCTGGGCACCATGGCCATCAATATATGGCTAAGTGTGAGGAGGTAGCAGGGCTGCCTTTTTTTACATACCCCAGGAGGCATCATGCAATTGTACTTTGCTATAGAAGGTGTCATTCTCATAGAATACAATGTTAACAGTGTCCCTTGGAGTTGTGCTGTGGGGTAGTGCTGAAGTGCACACTTAGTTCTCAGAGGTGCTCACTTGCCTTTGGTCTTTCTCTGGTTTGTGGACAACTAGGATTTCTCTTTGGTGGCAGCTGTCTGGAGCCACCCAAAGGAATCACACTTGTCAGGCTATGTGGGAGATATAGTTGAAAAAAGGTCAAAGAAAATGTCTCCAGGAAGTTGGCATTGGAGGTACACCTTGAGAGATATGAAGGTTTAACTTAACAGTGAGGGGCCTCTTTGGCAGAGAGGATGGCATGAGCAAGGCATAGAGGTTTGTATCTCAGGGAGCCAGTGGCTGTGAAACACATACTGGGAAATGGATCTACACGACTAAGGGGGCATCTGACTGTATCTTTCATGGTTCATATTTTGGAGAAGGCTGCAGCTGTATACCAACTCAACTTCATTTGAGGCTCCATAGTTACAGTGTGGTAGAAAATAAAGGACCTGATAAAGCTAGGTGTTGGCAGAACATCCCAAATCCTCCTTCAAGGGTTATGACTTGGACAATTACCGAAAGTGGTTTCCCTTCTTCCTTTTTAAAACTTTTTCTTTTCGTCGTTAATTGTTAAGCCCTGGGTATGCTGTGGGAAACTTAATCCATCTGTTTCTGATTCTTTCACACTTGACTTATTGAAACGTTATTTTGTAAGAACTTTTGGATAGCCAAGCATCTCTCAGACCCATTTCCATAAGCCTTTTAAACCTATTTACTTTGAAGCAGGAAGTTGCTATTTTGCCAAGAGAACATGGATATTGGGCCTGAGAGCCCTACTGCAGGACATTCTGCCAGCCTCACTGGGTTCCCCACCTGGCCAAAGTGTCTGCCCATTCTGGACATGAGGCTGCAGGGTTTCCCCCAGTTCTGTGACTTTATAGGCAGAATGGATCCAATATTTTCCGTGTTTGCTGTGGAGGTCATTGCACCTATGAGATTGATTGGTTTCTTGGCACCTTCAGCTTGCTTGAAGTACCAAAGGAAGTGAGCTCAGCATGCAGTTTTCAAATGCTCCTTCCAAATTAGATTTCTTCAAACAAGGTAACTCATAGCAACATGTGGATACCCATTTAGAGGGCAACTGCCTCTCCAATTTCCTTTGGCCATGATGTCAGGAACCACTTCTTACTTATCTTTGAATCTCCAGTATTTATCGCAGGGCTCAGCATAAGTGTTCAGGAAATGTGTGCTGACTAACTGCTGGCTGAGGAGTCATTGTGTGGAAACACAAATCACAGAAGTTCTCTTTGACTAAACTTAAAGTAAACTAAACTTTCTTATTCTTCCTCTTCCTCTTCTTCCCTTTCCTCCCCTTCTCCTTCTCCTTCCCCTTTCCTCTTCTTCCTCCCGCTTTTCCTTCTTCTTCTTCATTCTCAAGGGATCTTTTTCTGTATATATATATTAAAGTGTATATCAGTTCTTGGAGGCAAACTTTACCTCTGCTATATAAAGAAAATAATCAGTTCTCAGTGAAAAGAATATATGCTTCCCAGAAGCCCAGGGGGGTTAATTTCTATAAAGGAAGATAGAAGGACTTGGAAAATCTAACTTTTGTCTCCTATGGAAAGTGAAAAAGTTGTTAGACTGTATTGGTTCATGGCCACCAGTCTCAAGGCTTTTGTCATAATGGTTTTGGTTGGCCTACTCAGAATTGGAGACTTTGAAACGTAAATGCTTCTGATCTGAGGAGGTAACACACTGAGCAAAGTAAAATCAGACAGGAGTTAGGGACAGAGGCAGCAGATAGAGGTGTTGGCACCATAAGACTGAGTTTGATGATTATGGCAAACTCTTAGTAAGCAATCCTAGCTGCCAGACACAGTCCTAAGTGTCTAATTTGTAATATTTGATTTAATCCTGACAAGGACCCTGCGAGGCAGGAACCATTGCTTTCTCCACTTACCAGTGAGGAAACCAAGGCACAGAGATGTCATTTGCTTGGAGTCACACAGCAGAGGCAGAATTTGATCACAAGTAGTGGAACTCCAGACTGTGCTCACAACCCCTGATGAGTTGCCTGCACTGCTTCTCAGCTATGCGATGTCGAGGAGACATTTTGAACCCTCTGACCCTCAGTACTTAGGGTTATGATGGGAATGATAATAATAATGATTTGCTCTATCTATGTCTATGTCATAGGACAATTCTCTCAACTGTTTCAGGTAATGGATATGAGAACATCTGTAATAAACACTGAGACATAGGTGTCTGACTCAGAGTAATGGGTCAAATAAGTATTTTTTTTTTGAGTAATAAATTGAGGAAGAATAGACATAATAAGTGACTTTTCTCCCCAAATCTACTGTGGTATCTAGTCACACCAGGTCTCTTAACAAATTTAACACACAGTAACTGCATAGCAGTAGTTAGTGGTACGCTGCCTGAGCACTGTGTGGGATGAGTGCTGTCCGGGGAGGCATTCATCCCAGTCTGCTGTCCCTGGTGGCCTTCCTACTCAGCCACAGGGAACTGTTTTTCTCTTTATGAATTTTCGGACTTTCTTGTGCACCCAGAGTTCTCTTTCAACAACCGAGAGCTAAGTGTTTAGTGACTGGTGAAATGAGCTTGAATAAAAAATCAAGATATGTATATCATACTTGATATGTATACATCCATGTATACAACACACACAAATACATGGGTTTGAACTGAACTAAATCAGGAACTCCTGGCAGACTTACTGAACTTAAACAGAAACCACCTATGAATCTCTTTCTGAGCCTTGAACTGAATTGAAATTTCTCCTACAATAATAATGATTAAAAAACCCTCAAAACACACACATGCATACCAAATAAATAAGAATAATCCTAATGAGACAGTTTGAACTAGAACTGACTCTTGTATTTATAAAAAACCGTTGAGCCCCTAGATCAAAATATTACCCAAACAGAACATTAACCAAACTCATATTTCATTTATTTAAATTCTTTTAAATACAGCTACACTATATTTTATGTAAAAGGTATATTCAGTGAAAGGTGGATGGATCTAGTTTTTGTGAATCAAGCATATTTTTTTTCTGAATCAAGCATATTTTTAACAGTAGTAGAGAATGGGAAATATTAAAAAATCCCCCCCTATTCTGAACAGTTTTATAAAGAAAGATTCCATTTGTGACAAGAAGAATTGGATGCTGGTTTATATTTTAAATCAATTTAGATTTCCATATCTTGGCTTTTCATAAAGTGACACCACCAGCATACACATGAGGTTACATTTCAACATCCTGCATCAGGCTGAGTCTTGGTTTACATCGTTCTTTGCAGGCTCCTTTGTCATTGAACTCCTGCTTAGACATACTTTACAAAGCCAAGTCCAAAGAGTTTCCACTATTATGGCTTCCTGTCCAGGTTTCTGGTCAAGGTGTTGGGGACAGCACAGCTACCTGAGTCTTGGACCATGATATCACTGTTCCCAAGATGTTGAGTCAAAAATGTTCAAATACCATAGTGGTGGTATTGCCTCCAGCTCTGATCCAAAGGTTGCTGGTGCCAGACTGGATGAGGGCAGTGTTCAGACTCATCCCAGGACACCCCAGAGATTGGTCATAGTACTACAGCACACACAGAGTTGACTTCTGGCCCGAGGTCAGCCTTCAGTGATTCACATACAAGCGAGTAGATAATGTGACTGCCCCACTGTGAAATGTCTGTTCATAGATCTCTGGGACAATGAAATTGTGAAATATAAACCTTTTCTATATTCACATTGTTCAATCACTGAAATTCACCATCCTGATTCCCTCCCTTTTAAAAACTAGGTATTTATTTATTTATTTATTTATTTATTTAGAGTCTCAAGCCAACTCTGCTGAGCGTAGAGCCTGACATGGGGCTCAATCTCACAACCCCAAATTCACAACCTGAGCCAAAATCAAGAGTCTGGAGCTCAAATGACTGTGCCGCCCAGGCACCCCATGATTCCTTCCTTTCTTAAGACTTCCACACAAACACTATTTTCTAAACTTTGTGAGTTGTTGTTATATGCTATCTGTCAACTGTGATTTCATGAGGTTAATATATTTTTCACTCAGCACTATCTAGACATTTTCCCCACCAATAATAGTTTTCAAACTGAATTTTCTTTTTGATCTGTTTTGTGATTGTCAATCCTAAAAACAAAACTGTTAGTTATTCTATCAGCAAACACGGGTTTAATTGGGAATAACAGTGAACCGCCATCCACAACAGGCAAACTATAGCAAAACCATAGGCAAGTCCTGAAAACAGAGGAGAGGAATCCTCTTTTTTAGAGAAAAAGGGGGAGTTAGGAGGGGCTGTTATAAGCAAAAGGTCCACTGGAATAAACTAGGAGTTTGAAGTGTAGTGGCTTTTCATTGGCTGAATTGTGACATTCTTATTGGCTGGGCTGTTGCCAGGTGAGGAGAAAATCTTTCTTCCGCCTGTTGGGGTAGTAAAATAGGCTTCTTCCATTGGGAATACGAATCATTCTCTTCTTATTAGGGTCTGCAATTGACTGTTAGTGGTAGAGAATGAGAATGCCCCCTTCTGTTCTCCTGACTCCATCTTGGTGAGATTTCCTTTTATTAATTTTCACCTGATCATTACATTTATTTTTTATTCTTATGTTAATCCCCATACATTACATCATTAGTTTTAGATGAAGTGTTCCATGATTCGTTGTTTGTGCATAACACCCAGTGCTCCATGCAGAATGTGCCCTCCTCAATACCCACCACCAGGCTAAACCATCCTCCCACCCCCCTCCCCTCTAGAACCCTGTTTGTTTTTGAGTCCATTGTCTCTCATGGTTCGTCTAGCCCTCCGATTTCCCCCGCTTCATTCTTCCCCTCCCGCTACCTTCTTCTTCTTCTTTTTTTCTTAACATATATTGCATTATTTGTTTCAGAGGTACAGATCTGAGATTCAACAGTCTTGCACAATTCACAGCGCTTACCAGAGCACATACCCTCCCCAGTGTCTATCACCCAGTCACCCCATCCTTTCCACCCCACCCCCCACTCCAGCAACCCTGTTTGTTTCCTGAGATTAAGAATTCCTCATATCAGTGAGGTCATATGATACATGTCTTTCTCTGTTTGACTTATTTCACTCAACATAATACCCTCCAGTTCCATCCACGTCGTTGCAAATGGCAAGATCTCATTCCTTTTGATGGCTGCATAATATTCCATTGTATATATATACCACATCTTCTTTGTCCATTCATCTGTTGATGGACATCTTGGCTCTTTCCATAGTTTGGCTATTGTGGACATTGCTGCTACAAACATTGGGATGCATGTAGCCCTTTGGATCACTACATTTGTATCTTTGGGGTAAATACCCAGTAGTGCAATTGCTGGATCATATGGTAGCTCTATTTTCAACTTTTTGAGGAACCTCCATACAGTTTTCCAGAGTGGCTGCACCAGCTTGCATTCCCACCAACAGTGTAGGAGGGTTCCCCTTTCTCCGCATCCCCGCCAACATCTGTCATTTCCTGACTTGTTAATTTTAGCCATTCTGACTGGTGTGAGGTGGTATCTCATTGAGGTTTTGATTTGGATTTCCCTGATGCCGAGCGATATTGAGCACTTTTTCATGTGTCTGTTGGCCATTTGGATGTCTTCTTTGGAAAAATGTCTGTTCATGTCTTCTGCCCATTTCTTGATTGGATTCTTTGTTCTTTGGGTGTTGAGTTTGATGAGTTCTTTATAGATTTTGGATACTAGCCCTTTATCTGATATGTCATTTGCAAATATCTTCTCCCATTCTGTCAGTTGTCTTTTGGTTTTGTTGACTGTTTCCTTTGCTTTGCAAAAGCTTTTTATCTTGATGAAGTCCCAGTAGTTCATTTTTGCCCTTGCCTCCCTGCCTTTTGCGATGTTTCTAGGAAGAAGTTGCTTCGGCTGAGGTCCAAGAGGTTGCTGCCTGTGTTCTCCTTTAGGATTTTGATGGACTCCTGTCTCACATTGAGGTCTTTCAACCATTTGGAGTCTATTTTTGTGTGTGGTGTAAGGAAATGGTCCAGTTTCATTCTTCTGCATGTGGCTATCCAATTTTCCCAACACCATTTGTTGAAGAGACTGTCTTTGTTCCATTGGACATTCTTTCCTGCTTTGTCAAAGATGAGTTGACCATAGAGTTGAGGGTCCATTTCTGGGCTCTCTATTCTGTTCCATTGATCTATGTGTCTGTTTTTGTGCCAGTACCATGCTGTCTTAATGATGACAGCTTTGTAATAGAGCTGGAAGTCCGGAATTGTGATGCCGCCAGCTTTGCTTTTCTTTTTCAACATTCCTCTGGCTATGCGGGGTCTTTTCTGGTTCCATACAAATTTTAGGATGATTTGTTCCATTTCTTTGAAAAAAGTGGATGGTATTTTGATGGGGATTGCATTGAATGTGTAGATTGCTCTAGGTAGCATTGACATCTTCACAACATTTGTTCCTCCAATCCATGAGCATGGAACGTTTTTCCATTTCTTTGTGTCTTCCTCAATTTCTTTCATGAGTATTTTATAGTTTTCTGAGTACAGATCCTCTGTCTCTTTGGTTAGATTTATTCCTAGGTATCTTATGGTTTTGGGTGCAATTGTAAATGGGATCGACTCCTTAATTTCTCTTTCTTCTGTCTTGTTGTTGGTATATAGGAATGCCACTGACTTCTGTGCATTGATTTTATATCCTGCCACTTTACTGAATTCCTGTATGAGTTCTAGCAGTTTTGGGGTGGAGTCTTTTGGGTTTTCCACATAAAGTACCATATCATCTGCAAAGAGTGAGAGTTTGACTTCTTCCTTGCCAATTTGGATGCCTTTGATTTCTTTTTGTTGTCTGATTGCTGTGGCTAGGACTTCCAATACTATGTTGAATAGCAGTGGGGATAGTGGACATCCCTGCCACGTTCCTGACCTTAGAGGGAAAGCTCTCAGTTTTTCCCCATTGAGAATGATATTCGCTGTAGGTTTTTCATAGATGGCTTTTATGATATTGAGGTATGTACCCTCGATCCCTATACTCTGAAGAGTTTTGATCAAGAAAGGATGCTGTACTTTGTCAAATGCTTTTTCTGCATCTATTGAGAGGATCATATGATTCTTGTTCTTTCTTTTGTTAATGTATTGTATCACATTGATTGATTTGTGGATGTTGAACCAACCTTGCAGCCCAGGGATAAATCCCACTTGGTCATGGTGAATAATCCTTTTAATGTACTGTTGGATCCTATTGGCTAGTATTTTGGTGAGAATTTTTGCATCCATGTTCATCAGGGATATTGGTCTGTAATTCTCCTTTTTGATGGGGTCTTTGTCTGGTTTTGGGATCAAGGTAATGCTGGCCTCATAAAATGAGTTTGGAAGTTTTCCTTCCATTTCTATTTTTTGGAACAGTTTCAGAAGAATAGGTATTAATTCTTCTTGAAATGTTTGGTAGAATTCCCCTGGGAAGCCATCTGGCCCTGGGCTTTTGTTTGTTGGGAGGTTTTTGATGACTGCTTCAATTTCCTTAGTGGTTATAGGTCTGTTCAGGTTTTCTATTTCATCCTGGTTCAGTTTTGGTAGTTGGTACATCTTAGGAATGCATCCATTTCTTCCAGGTTATTTAATTTGCTGGCATAGAGTTGCTCATAATATGTTCTTATAATTGTTTGTATTTCTTTGGTGTTGGTTGTGATCTCTCCTCTTTCATTCATGATTTTGTTGATTTGGGTCATTTCTCTTCTCTTTTTGATAAGTCTGGCCAGGGGTTTATCAATCTTGTTAATTCTTTCAAAGAACCAGCTCCTAGTTTCGTTGATCTGTTCTACTGTTCTTTTAGTTTCTATTTCATTGATTTCTGCTCTGATCTTTATTATTTCTCTTCTCCTGCTGGGTTTAGGCTTTATTTGCTGTTCTTTCTCCAGCTCCTTTAGGTGGAGGGTTAGGTTGTGTACTTGAGACCTTTCTTGCTTCTTGAGAAAGGCTTGTATTGCTATATACTTTCCTCTTAGGACTGCCTTTGCTGCATCCCAAAGATTTTGAATAGTTGTGTTTTCATTTTCATTGGTTTCCATGTATTTTTTTAATTCTTCTTTAATTTCCTGGTTGACCCATTCGTTCTTCAGTAGGATGCTCTTTAGCCTCCATGTATTTGAGTTCTTTCTGACTTTTGTCTTGTGATTGAGCTCTAGTTTCAAAGCATTGTGGTCTGAAAATAGGCAGGGAATGATTCCAATCTTTTGGTACCGGTTGAGACCTGATTTATGACCTAGGATGTGATCTATTCTGGAGAATGTTCCATGGGCACTAGAGAAGAATGTTATTCCATTGCTTTGGGATGGAATGTTCTGAATATGTTTGTAAAATCCATTTGGTCCAGTGTGTCATTTAAAGTCTTTATTTCCTTGTTGATCTTTTGCTTAGACGATCTGTCCATTTCAGTGAGGGGGGTGTTAAAGTCCCCCACTATTATTGTATTGTTGTCGATGTGTTTCTTTGCTTTTGTTATTAATTGGCTTATATAATTGGCTGCTCCCATGTTAGGGGCATAGATATTTACAATTGTTAGATCTTCTTGTTGGATAGATCCTTTAAGTAGGATATAGTGTCCTTCCTCATGTCTTATTACAGTCTTTGGTTTAAAATCTAATTTGTCTGATATAAGGATTGCCACCCCAGCTTTCTTTTGGTGTCCATTAGCATGGTAAATGGTTTTCCACCCCCTCACTTTCAATCTGGGGCTGTCTTTGGGTCGAAAATGAGTCTCTTGCAGACAGCATATCGATGGGTTTTGTTTTTTAATCCAGTCTGATAGCCTGTGTCTTTTGATTGGGGCATTGAGCCCATTTACATTCAGGGTAACTATTGAAAGATAGGAATTTAGTGCCATTGTATTGCCTGTAAGGTGACTGTTACCGTATATTGTCTGTATTCCTTTCTGGTCTATGTTGCTTTTAGGCTCTCTCTTTGCTTAGAGGACCCGTTTCAAGATTTCCTGTAGGGCTGGTTTTGTGTTTGCAAATTCCTTTAGTTTTTGGTTGTCCTGGAAGCTTTTTATCTCTCCTTCAATTTTCAATGACAGCCTAGCTGGATATAGTATTCTTGGCTGCATATTTTTCTCATTTAGTGCTCTGAATATATCCTGCCAGTCCTTTCTGGCCTGCCAGGTCTCTGTGGATAGGTCTGTTGCCAATCTAATGTTTCTACCCTTGTAGGTTACATATCTCTTCTCCCGAGCTGCTTTCAGGATTTTCTCTTTGTCTATGAGACTCGTAAGTTTTACTATTAGATGTCAGGGTGTTGACCTATTTTTATTGATTTTGAGAGGGGTTCTCTGTGCTTCCTGGATTTTCATGCCTGTTTCCTTCCCCAAATTAGGGAAGTTCTCTGCTATAATTTGCTCCATTATACCTTCTGCCCCTCTCTCCCTTTCTTCTTCTTCTGGGATCCCAATTATTCTAATGTTGTTTCGTCTTATGGTATCGCTTATCTCTCGAATTCTGCCCTCGTGATCCAGTAATTGTTTATCTCTCTTTTTCTCAGCTTCTTTATTTTCCATCATTTCATCTTCTATATTACTGATTCTCTCTTCTGCCTCATTTATTCTAGCAGTTAGCGCCCCCATTTTTGATTGCACCTCATTAATAGCCTTTTTGATTTCTACTTGGTTGGATTTTAGTTCTTTTACTTCTCCAGAAAGGGTTTCTCTAATAACTTCCATATTTTTTTTAAGCCCAGCTAGTATCTTTAAAGTGATGATTCTGAACTCTAGATCTGACATTGTACTAATGTCCGTATTGAGTAGGTCCCTGGCAGTCGGTACTACCTCTTGTTCTTTTTGTTGAGGTGATTTTTTCCGTCTTGTCATTTTGTGCAGAGGAGAATAGATTAATGAGAGAACAAAATGCTAGCAGAGTAACAACGTCCCCAGAAAATATACTCTAAACAAATCAGAAAAAACCTGAAGCAGTGGGAAAAGAAAGGGAAAGAGAGAAAAAAGAAAAAAAAAATAAAAAGATAAAGATAAAAGCAAAAACAAACAAAACAAAACAACAACAACAACAAAACCAGAACGTGATCAAATATGATCAGGCTGGTATATAGATCAGTGCCACACACTAGATCTGGGGTGTATTTTGGTCTTTTAGAAGAAAGTGCCTCCCAAAATTTTAAAGAAAGAAAAACTTATATATGTACAAAAATAAGGGTTGATATGATGAAGGGATGGAATATGACTGTAAAGATGGAAATTATAAAAAATTTTATAAAAGGAATTGATAAGAAGTTGTTTGAAAAAAGAAAGAAGAGGATTTAAAAAAAGAAAAAAAAAGGGAGAGGATGTGATCAGGCAGGGGAATAGAAAACACCATATACTAGAGATTTAGGGTATATTTTGATCTGTTAGAAGAAACTATCTCAAAATTTTAAAGAGAGAACAACTTATATATATAAGCCAAAGATACGGGTAACTACTATGAAGGGATAGAATATGACTCTAAAAATGAAAAATAAAAATGTTTTTTTTTTTTTAAAAAGGGATTGATAAGATGTTGGTTGAAAAAGGGAAAAAGAAAAATTCAAAAAGAAAAAAAGACAGTTAAAAAAAATTAACTTTGAAAGACTACAGAATCATGGTAAAAAAGCCATGAATTCTATGTGCAGTAGTCCCCTAGAGCTGGAGTTCTGCCGTTCTCATTGATGGGTAAACTTGTCTTGGCTGGCTGTTCTCGCTGATCTTCTGGGAAGGGGCCTGTTGCCGTGGTTTCCAAATGTCTTTGCCGGAGGCAGAATTGCCCCGCCCTTGTCCCCTCCCAGCTAAGTAATCTGCTCCGGTTTGCTCTCCGGGGCTTTTGTTCCCTGCGAGCTTTCCGTACAGCTTTGGAGGCGGAGAGTGAAAATGGTGGCCTCCCAATCTCCGCCATGGAGGAGCCGAGAACTCGGGGCCCTGCTCCTCAGTGAGCCCCCAGAGAAAAGCCATCAGTCACTCCCATCTCCCCGGTCTCCGGCCGCACTCCGTGCTCACCCAGGCTGTGACCGCGTGTTTCTATCTCTGGCCCCCGACCCCGTGTGGAGTCTCCAAACCCAGCAGATCCCTGCGGTGCGCTCCCGCGCCGCTTCTCCCGGGGTAGGAAGGTGAGTCTCCCCGGATCTGCCGCTTGTTGGGTCCCTGCTGGAGGAGCAGGGTCCCGACTGTGCCGCGGATCACGGTTTATGGCAACCCCGAGCTGAGAGCCCGCGCCTGGGCTTCGCCTCTGCAGCTGGCTTCCCTGCTCCGATACCTGGGAGCTCTGCCACACTCAGGCACCCCCGGTCTTTCTGTGACCCGTGGGTCCTGAGACCACACTGTCCCGGAGGGTTCCACCCCCCGCTTAGCCATCAGAGTGACGTCCCTCAGTGGAGCAGACTTTTAAAAGTTCCAATTTTGTGCTCCGCGGCTCTATCACTTGCCAGAAGCGGCCGACGGAGGCCCCTCCCCCGCCGTCTATCCTCCCGAATATCGCCTCGGATTCACTTCTCCGCACGTCCTACCTTCCAGAAAGTGGTCGCTTTTCTGATGAGAGAGTTGTTGCTCTTCTTTTCTTCGATCTCCTGTTGAGTTTGTAGGTGTTCAGAATGGTTTGATCCCTATCCAGCTGAATTCCTGAGACCAGACGAAATCCAGGTCTCCTACTCTCCACCATCTTGCTCCGCCCCCCTGATCATTACATTTTTTTAAAACAATTTCCATTAAAGTGTATGTCCTCAATTCATCTGTAAAAATTCACTCTGGGGATTCCATTGAACCTACCTCTTTGCTGTATCCCAATGCCCAAGTTCTTAGTTTCCAATAAGATTTCCCCAAGAATTTTATCTGGGTCTATACTAGAGAATCACAGTAAATGAGTTGTATATAATTTTCAACTTTCAGGTAATCTTAATGTTTAGTGCTTATTTCTACTGTGCTGAAAGCATTGATTCTGGAATTTTTCTCTCCATGGTTTTCTTAGAAATTAAAAATAACTGTACACTTAAAATATAAAAATAGGGGCGTCTGGGTGGCTCAGTCGTTAAGCGTCTGCCTTCAGCTCAGGTCATGATCCCGGGGTCCTGGGATTGAGGCCCGCATCGGGCTCCCTCCTCCGTGGGAAGCCTGCTTCTCCCTCTCCCACTCCCCCCTGCTTGTGTTCCCTCTCTCGCTGTGTCTCTCTCTGTCAAATAAATAAATAAAATCTTTAAAAAAAATAAAATATAAAAATATTCTTGCTGTAAAAATTCAATCTGTATCTTCAATAAAAAGTTATAATTTCCTTCTTTCTTCAATTCCTTCTCAAGAAAGATGCTTTTAGTGGCCTTTGTGCCTAAATAGCTAATTTGTTTGACTTGTTGGAGTTTATGTATTTCCAATCAGGAACTCTTGACTACTCATCAGTTCTCTGCAATAATTATGGATCTTTTAGCTGAAGTAAATGATCATCAGTAATAGAACCATCTTCTACCATTTAATGAGTGTCTATCATCTGCTCAACACCATTTTCTTTAAACATTATTTTTAACTGAGTGTTTTATTTGCATTATGCATGTTTAAAAGATGAGGAATGTGAGGTTTTGAGAGGCTAAGCAATATATCCAAAGTCACATAGCTGGTAAGGGGCAGACCAGCATTGTTTGACTCCTAAAACCTATGGGTATCAGTGATATGATGAAGCCAGCTTAAACTAGTTTGTGACCATGGATTCTGGTTACCTCTTCCCAATTCTGCCTTCAATGATATCACATTGGTAGTTTGGAATCCTGTATTTATGCTGTAGACAATCTGCAAAATCTACAAACTGATGCTTTTGCTCCCTTTAGAGACCCTGGTTTACCACATTCTATGTTGTACTTTGCCAAACTACTCCTTTGAAGAGAAAGACCATAGAATTAAGCCATGGGAGTTATGAAGGGAAATAATTTCCAGAAACTTTTGCCCAAATATGTCATACTATTTTTTTTTTTTTGACTGAGTGAGCTATAAAAAATTCCACAGCTAGAGAGCTCCCAATGACATGCACTCAATTATTTATCCTTGGTCCCCCACAAAGCACTTCTTATGGAAGTTGTGTCAATGTTTGCACACTCTTAACAAGGCAGTGTCTCAACTCCTGGTACTTTGCCATCTCCTCTGAATTTCTCACACACTCTTGGGTGGAAAGAGAATTCTGCAAATCTATTTAAACCAAATCTTTAGGGACTGATTATATAGGTCTTGGATAATCCAGGCTCTCTTATCCCCTCTCCTCCTCACCTTCTGGCCTTTTTACTGCTCATTAGCACCTTGGCCAGAGACCTGGGGTGGGGAAAGAGTAAATGGGTGTGGAACTCTCATCAGCCCATCTGGCTCCCTGCCAGCAACTCTTATGTGGATTTTCTTGGGAGGAGTAATTTAGAGACAAGGTAACAAATCCCTAGCATACGAGGATTTTATTCAACTGACTTCCCCACCTTGGTCTCACCCACTTCCAACACTCCCTACACTGATGCCACTCAGCATTAAGTGTTGGTTGCATTAACTGTTGTCCTGCTCTGTGCTCTGTGGCTCTTTTATGCATTTCAATACATTTCACAGGTGGCCAATTTAGTTAATTCCATTAACTGGATCTGGCCAACAATTGTGCAGGGTCAGAGTGAAGATTCAAATTAAATAATGTTCACAGGGTTGGCCTTAGGATAAGTAAAAGGCAACTATGGCAAGATTTCAGGGACATCTCATTAGCTGCTGCCCCTTAATGCTTTTGGAAATTGTACTATAAGGATAAAATATTTTTATTATATAGCACCCCCCCACTTATATCATTATAAAATAAAAACTTGTCCATTAGTCAAATCTTTGAGTATGGCTATTTACTTGGCTGTGAATTTACCTCTTTCATTAGTATATTTACTCACCAAGAATATTTGAGTATCTATATAAACCAGATACAGTGCTGGGGATGTATTGCTGAATAAAACAGACATGGTCTCTGCTCTCACATTGCTTAGAGTCTTCTTGCGAAGATAATCAACAAAGAAGCTAGATAAGGGTAATTATAAGTTGTGCTAAGCAGTACGAAGCTAATAAATATGGTGCAGCTATATAGAATAATGAAGGCTTCTTTGTGAAGAGACATTTAAACTGAGACCCCAGGAATGAGACGAGACCAGCCATGTGAAAACCTGGGGAAGAGCAGGAAGACTGAGGGAACAGCAAGCCCAGAGATTCTTGGGTGAGTTTTACATGCTGAGGAGCTTAAAGAAGGCCAGTGTGTATGAGGAAGGGGAAGTAGCAAGCAAGTCTATTGGAGAAGTAAATGGGGGCAAGGGTGAGATGGGGGCAGATTCTGCAGGGCCTCATAGGCCATGGTAAGGAATTTAGACTTCATATTGCACGTGCAATGGGAAGGCATTGAAGAGTTTTAAGCAGGGGAGTGACACGAGGTATATTTTTTAAAAAGCCCACTCTGGCTGCTGTATGGAGAATGCCTTGTAGGGACCAGGAGTAGAGATAAGATGATCAGTTAGGGAGCTGTTGTGAGCTTCTGGATGAGAGAGGGTGGTGAGATGTGCCATGGTGATAGCAGTGAGGGTGAAGAGAGGTGGATAGATTCAAGATACCTTTTGGAGGTAGAATTTATGTGACTTATTTGATGAATTGCCTGTGTCTGTGTGGGGATTAGAGCTCAGGACAATCCCCAGGTTTCTGCGTAAATGGTGGTACTGTTTCTGAGATGGGGGAAGGCTGGGGTAGAGTTAGCTCAGGTGGCACAAAGGAGAATTGAGTGCTGCTTCGAATATGTTCATCTTGAGATACCTCTTACCTGATCTCCAAACTCATTATGCCCATAAAAATATGAGGACAGACTTCCTGAAATAAAAATAAAAGAACAGCTGTTAAAGACAATTGATAGGTCTGAATTGAAGTATACACATTATGTATTGTCAGTGAACTTAGACTGGCTTCTAGTGACTTTTTTTTTTTTTTTTTTTTTTACCTGAGTACTCATAGTAATCTAATGCATACATCTGCTTTAGAGTTTTGTTTCTAACATTGTTTTGCTCTCTTTGAAGATTAGTTAGTATGATTATCTTTACTCTTCTGCCACTTTTCTTCTACTGTAAATGCATATAGAATCTCACCATACAGAGTCTCACCTGCCAGTTCTTTCAACATTAATAAGAGCAGTTCACATGCACTGAGCTTACCATGTGGCATGCACTTTTCTAAGAGCATGACATGTGTTTGCTCACAGGCCTACATTGGAGATATTGTGGGTTTGGTTCTAGATCATTGCAATAAAGTAAATACTGCAATAAAGCAGTCATGAATTTTTTGGTTTTCCACTGCATATAAAAGTTATGTTTATACTATATTGTAGTCTATTAAGTGTGCACATAATTAAGTCTAAAAAAACCAATACATACCTTAATTGAAAAATACTTCACAGCTAAAAAATGTTAACCATCATCTGAGTTTTCAGCAAGTCATAATCACTGATCACAGATCACCATAACAAATGTAATAATAATTAAAAAGTTGAAAATATTGTGAAAATTACCAAAATGTGACACTGAAACATGAAGTGAGCAAATGCTGTTGGAAAAAATGGCACCTATAGACTTGCTCAATGCGAGTCTTGCCTCAAACTTTCAATTTGTAAAAAATGCCAATTTGCAAAGCAAAATAAAGCAAAGCATAATAAAATGAAGTATGCCTGTATTTCAATCTTACAACAACTCTGGTAAGTTACTATTATTATCGCCATATTTAGATGGCGAAATTGAGAAACAGAGAAATTTATTTACTTTTCCAAGTTCATGTAGCTAGCAAGTTACAGAGCCAGAATTCTATCCTGGATTGTTAGGATCTGTTATATCCTAAGAGATCCCAATCTCTTAACCATCAAGTTCTAGTGCCTCTTGAGAAGATGTTTGGAGAATAATCCACATGAATTTGCCATTAGAAACCATTTTAATTGTCTAAGTCAGTGATTCCAAAACTAGCTGCTCATCAGAATCACCTAGAGAGCTTTTTAAAATAAGATTCCCTGGTCCACCCAGACCCAAATCACTGTTAAAATTGGGGCTTGGAATCTGTGTTTTTAACAAGTTTTCCAAGTGATTTTATTGTAGCCAATCTATGGAGCAACATTTGAGAATGAGAGATGTAAGTTATCTTTTATTGCCTTCTCTCCTGAGAACAGATTTCCTTCTTAATGTTCTATTATTCTCAGTTTTCAGACCACTCTCCTTGATTATAAGATAGGAGCTCAATAGGAACTGGTAATTTTGCTTTCTGCATTCAGTTCAGATTGTTCTTCAACCTCTCCATTTATTCAAGGTACAATTTGCAATTGAGGAATTGTATTTTTTACTTTCTGCTACTCATGAAACAGAAAGTCAAGATTTCTATAAGATATTTTCAATAGCTCCAATATTTCACCACAGATGGCTAGTTGTTTCCCATTTGAAACAACTAAAATGAAGAATAAAGTCTTCATTTTATATTTTCTTGTCAGGAGCATCCTAATTTATCCAGAATAAGGAGCAATTTTGGATATTGCTCCCATTTGGTAATTTTCATACTTTTTAGTCCCAAAGAATGTAACAGTTAAAGCTCTTCTTCAGCCAAGACCTGGGCCTCAGAAAAATGGTGAAAGAGTCAAAGACTCTTACATTATTTCAGTTAGGTTTTCAATGCCACTCCCTAGTCCTTTCCCTCAGTGGTGGGTCAGGGCTTGACTTGGTGTGCTCTGAAAGGATGACCAAACTTGCCTTACCTGGGACCAGGGGGTTTCCTGGGATGTGGGATTTTCAGTGCTAAAATGAGGTCAGTCCCAGCACTGGGACAGTTAGTCACTCTACCTGCAAGAGGACCAGCAGAAGGAAGGATTACTATTCTCTTCCATGTCCCTGAGGTGCTATCAGCAGGTATTCCAGAATAAGAATAAGCTTACCTTCTAAGTCTGAAAAGCAACAATTGTTAAATTTATGCTTGGGCAAACCACTTTGGGTGGGCCTGCTTGGGCAAGAGGCAGTTGAGAACTGAAGAAATTATCCTGAAAGGACCCTCTTTTTTTCTTCTACTGAGAAATAAAATGCAGTTTCTTGGTGTGTATCCATATGAAGGGTCTGGTCAAACCTTTTCTGTTTTCAACTTCAGGGCGTTCCCATAGTTCCTTAAGCATTTTTTTTTTCTTAAGGTAAGTTCTACACCCAGTGTGGGGCTTGAACTCATGATCCTGAGATTAAGAGTCACATGCTCTTCTGACTTAGTCAGCCAGGCGCCCTGGTTCTTTAAGCATTTTAACTGCTGATCCTTTCACAGAAGGTGGGCCAATTTTTCGTAGGGGGTCTGATCTCTCCCCTGCTTAATCTTGATAGTCTGGGCCTAGATTTCTATTCTTTGCTGCCTGTATTTTCATAGCAAGAATTTGACGGGTAATAACTGAGTCCTTTCATAAGGACACAAGATTTTATGTCCTTCTTACTCAATGCCAGAAGAATTGACAGGGTGTCATACATAAGTGCTCAACAAATTCTTCTTTTACAAACAAGTCAAACATGGACTCATTCATAAGCAGGCTTCCTCCTGGAATGAAAAGTGCAGTGCATCTTGGGAGAGTTCTTGGGAAAGTTCATCTCCTTGGGTGCTTTGGGGAAAATGTTTTGACCCATATATAGATTCTACCCCAGGGACTTAAAGGGTGGATGCTTAATGCATGACTGGCTATGCTCTAAAGCATGGCTTTTGGCTTTACAGTGATGGTTTTCCCAACTATTCTTCTGTATATTCTTCTATATATGCTTTAAAGAGGTGATGAATGTGAGAGTAATGTTTAAATGGTAAGGGGCTGAAAGTGAGTTGGGAGACGGGGCTGGGAAATTGTCTGAGAAGCTAAATGTGGCATCTGAGGTAAATTTAGACCTCTCCCTCGAAGAGGTTGGAAACCCTTACTGGCTTTTCTTATGTCACCCATCAGTCACCCTCTCTCACTGCAGGGCAATCTCTTTCTGTAGAGTGTGTATCACAGATTGAAAGTATGTATTTATTTGTGTGTCCATCTGTTTAATATTCAACCTTCATTTAGTCCCCTCGGATCCTATCCCAGATCCTGTCCCACACACTTTAAAATGTTGGCTATCCTCCTCTAGTTTGTTAGTTACTTAGTTTCTTCCTGTTTGTGGGACCATATACTAAGCCCCTCAAAATGGGAGTTTAAGTTTATTTAAGAAGTGGAGTTTATTAAGCCCCTTAGAGTTTATTGTGTGAGTGTGTTGAGGGAGTGGGATGGCATGGGCAGGGTGTTAACTCCTTTTGGGCAAGAGTTAGACATAAAATAAATTAAAGCTCTTCTGGAACTGGCAGAGATTTTAGATGTCACCTTTTTAAACATCCCTTCCCCAATTATTCGATAGATACATAACTTTTCTTGTCATTTTCCTTTTCTTTTCTTTGCATTAACTTTTCTACTTCTTCCTCTTCTCTGCCTCTACCAAGTATGGCAGAGAGGGGGAATTGTTGGGCCTTGCAGCAGAGAAGGGGCTGGGCCCATTACACTGAATATCAATCTCAGTTCATCCTTCCTCTGTCCACCTCCCATATCCCCTCTCAGTGGCTCTGCCTCTAACTACTTTCCACTGCTCCGATTCCATCCCTTGTTCAATGCACATCCAAATGTTACCTTTTCATTGGAGCCTTCAAATTAGAAACCACAGCTATCACTTTTTATTTTCCATAGCACTTCATTGTTGCTGATCACATTCTAACTTACCCTGTGCCCATTTGCCAGCACATGTCACCTTAACTCTTTTGTGAGAGTCTTCAGGCCTGGGACCTTGTCTTTCCTTCTTTGCTTCTCCATCTGCACTTAGCACAAGTCCTGGCACAGAGGGGCTCTAGTAAGTGCTAGTCTCAAACATTCTAATTTCCTTTAATATACTCTAAGATAGGCTGGTCTTTCATGGGTTTTTCCCACTCATTTTTGCAGCCATTTATAGTTTCTCGGCTTACATCACTTCTTGGGAGTAATGAGTTCCATAATCATAAAATCTGTCATGGAAAATGACATTTTTATTTATTCCCTCTAGGTTTGCCTCTTTCCAGCTCGAGCCAGTGGTCTCCTAATGAAAGAGTGTGTTCACTGGATGGGCAGGCTTGTGATTCAGTAGACTCTAGTATGTTCCCCTTCAGTCTTGCTCAGAAGTCTTAAGTCATCTGATTATCTGCCCCACAGTTCCTTCAATCATTTCAATTGCTCTTCCCCAGTTCTGCAGCTTCATGTTGTGTTTCATCTTGTGGGTAGAGCCTTATACCAGCAATGGCACAGAAATGGGATGGGAAGAGGTGAAGATACAGAAGAGATGGAAGTTGAGATGGCATGTCCTCAAGGAGTTTGCAGGATTGTGGGGACACTGTATATTTGAGCTGTATGTGCCTCTTCTCTTTCCTGGGCATGAGGTGGTAGGAGCAGAGTAAAAGTGGAACTCGGAGCATTTTGGAGTATAAGCCATACACAGGTGCCCACTGTTAAAAAAGATACAAGCCCAAAATGGAGTCATTTGCCCCTACAACAGCAAACCAGGACTTACAGTGTCAACCTACCCTGAAAATGCAACTTTTTAACAGTCAATCTGAAATTTCCTGATCGGCACCAGTGAGGTGGTCTCTGTGATAAAAACCCTGCCGGTCCTTTCCCCCACAAAAGCTGTCCTGGCTTAAGATAAGCCTTTCTTTTCTTTTGCTGTCAACTTCCTTGACCCACCCTCCTTTCTATAAAAATTTTCCACTAGGTACAACTCCTCAGAGGATCTACTTGCTAGATGGGATGCTCCCAGATTCATGAATTGCTTAATAAAACCAATTAGATCTTCAAAGTTATTCAGTTGAATTTTTTTTTTTAACATCACCAACATGTGAAGGTGAGTCTATCTGTATAATGTACTATCTGACCACATGTGTAATTGTACCATTTTAGATAAAGACAACACCTTTATCTTTAGATAAAGACAACACAACATTTAGATAAAGACAACATAGTACCTATGTACTTCTTTCAATTTGTTTCATTTAATTTTCCACAACAACACTGAAAGATTAATATTATGCTCTTCATTTTACAATAAAGATTAGCAATCCTCAGAAAAGTTCATTAACCAGGCTAACTTAGTACATGAGACAAATGGCAGGTGAAGTCATGATTTGAACTCAGATTTGTTTTAAATTCAAAGTCCACGATCTTTCTAATATACAATAGAGCACTTTCCCTTCAGAAACTTAAAGGAGAAAGCTGCAATTGAGGACTTTTCCAAAAGAGATAAGGCTTTGAAGGGACTGTTTTTCCTGAAAAATCTTTCCTAGGTGGACAGGACATCTGAAAAGTTTTCAAGACTGAAAGGACATTCACCCAGCCAGCTTAGTGGTAACTATTTGGCCCTGCATATTCTTTAAAAATAAATTAGACTCTTTGATTGAAATACATTTATTCTTTCAGGTCACTAGAGTACATTTAGATACTATAAGAAACCAAATATTATGAAATCAACGTGTGGATCAAAATATATTAAGTAACATTGTAACCTGGAGGATACAATGAAGTTTAGCAGGATCATGTTCAGCTGGGACACACTAGGATGGCTGAGGTCCCCTCTCACTGGTTAGTGTCTCTATTGTACTAGCTGTTAAATGTTTTGAATATTACCCCTAGGTGTTAAACATAATTCTCATCCTTAAGGGAATTATAATCCAATTGGGGAAATGAGATATTAATATATAAAACTTTAAATAGTGACAGCAGAATTAGATAAAAGCAGAAACAACACTCTGTCCACCTCAATTTGTTTTATTTTTCCCCTGAATCTGTAACCACCACTGAAAAAGTTTTACATTTGCTTATTTTATTGTTCACTGCTGTACCTTTAGCACCTACAGCACTGCTTGGTCCTGTTGAACAAATGAATGAATATGATAAGTTTTTAAAGCAGAAAGTATGGCCAGAGTGGTCAGGAAAAGTGTCATGGGGAAGTAGAAACAGGAGCCGAGTCTGGAAGGAAGAGGCAGTTTTGGAGAGAAGAGGTCTAGGCAGGGAGAATGACATGGACAATAGTGTGGAGTTTAGATAATATATGTCATGATAGGATTTGTGAATAAACTACTTTGGCTGGAACAAAGAGGGCCTTTGAAGTGGCCAGTTTACACCCAAAGGTGTGAGGCACAATCTATAAGAACTCTTTGGAGCATTTAATTTGAGGAATGACTATAAAGCATTATGGAGGTGAAACCTGTAATGGTTAACACTGGAACTCCCTCCCTCTTTATCCCCTTGCATAAAGAAATAGTGTGGATTAAAACATCATTTATAGGAAACAACAAATGGAGGCTACAGATCTTTCTGAGCCGATACTTAGAAAAGAAAGTCACCCCCAAGAAATGTGCAAATGGGTAGTACTGATGGAGATTTTAGGGATGTTGCATGAGATTCTCACTTTTTAGATTGAGGTTCTGTTTTCTCTTGGTGTCCCTCTTGTTGCTTCATGACTTTTCCATTTAAAATTGAGCAATTTCAAATCAATTTAAAGACAGACACATGCACACATAATTGTGCATTTGCACAAGTATGAGTGCATGTGTGCACACAGCACGTGCACACGCACACACTCACACATTTTCACACACACATGCTCATGCTCCCAGGCACACAGCTTCCTTCAGCGTAGCTTCTATTTCCTCTCATCTGGCAGCTTTCAGAATAATCTCGCCCACCTGTTAAATCAGAGAATGTCAAGTTTAATTTATAACAGTGAGTAGAAACAGGATGCTACAGAAAGCATTTTAATTAAAATCCTTTAATTGGATACATGCTTCTTGTGAAAAGGGAGCTGTGGAGAGGGCCTCTTTGTCGGCACCTTTCACTCCAGTTGCCAGAGATTGTTGCAGGAATGGCCTTGCAATTGGAACCAGTCCTCTGGAGCCATGGGGGTGGGGTAGGGGCGTGAAGGCCAAGAGAGGGAAATTGGGAGCAATAAGAGAAAAAACAAAGGGGTGAATTGCCACGGATTTTGTGCAGAAACACAGCCTTGGTGTTTTCCAGAGGCAGTTCTGCCGAAACCTATTGGTATTGTTTCAAGTTTGTTTCTCCTTAATCCTTTCATCATCCTTAGGATGGGATAGTTTCCAAGGAGAACCCACAAAATACCCCTGACTTCAGGCAATGGCTTAGGAAATCTTGACAGTGTAGGTCAATTGGTTATTGTGGGAGGTGGACAGATGACAGTACGGGGTTGGGGGAGGCCCAGCCTTTGCACCTGGGGTTCCTTAAGTGACAGCACTTACCACTATCCAGCCCACACTGAAGGAAAGAAAATGTTGGACTCAATTAGAGGCCAGTTTAAGGAAGGGACTCTGTGCTAAAGTGGGGGGCCCAGCCTGGAAACCATCCCAAGAGCTCATGTGGGGTGACAGCAATAGAGTTTGCCAAGACAGCAGAAAGGCATGGAAGCATTTTACTGGGAACACTCAAAGTAGCTGAGAAAAGTGGGAACTGGAAGTAGTTTTAGTGTCAGGTGTGTTGCCAAGGAAACAGAAGAGCCCAAACTGAGCTCATTAAAGATAAGGGAGGGTGAATGGGTTTTTACGTTCTTGGTTTTGCTTCAACTTGCTGAGCCAGAAGGTGATTCAAGAGGGTCTAATGACACTGATTCTTTCTTGTGAGCTAAGAAAACCAGTACTGTGACCTTTTGGTAGAGTGAAGAGACACACCTTGAAAGATTTTTCAATGTTATACATCCATCGCTACTGTTGGACTCCTAGTGGCCCTGGTTGCTAAAGAAACAATGGTAGACCATTCTATTTGTTTAAAATTGCTGCTAATGGCGTGCTGGTAAGTGTTTAACAACTGGCTCCTGGGTGGGGAGAAAAGTCTGATTTGTGGCATTTTCCAACACCCATGCTATAAATATTTCCACCAGGGCTGATTTCAAGATACTGATGGTTTAACAAGCAGTTGAGCAAATTCCTGAAATTAAAAAATTGGCTGTTACAAGCTAGTATGAGCTGGATCCAACACACTGTTGGTTCTTTCCTGCCCTGATAAGCTTTCTTGTAAAAGGTGGTTAGTTTCCTCTTCCACTGTCTTTGTGATTCCCCTTATGGCTTACTTTGGCCAATGAAATATAAGTGGATAACACAAGCCATATCCAAGCAAAGGTTTAAATGTGCTTATATGGTTTGGCCCTGCTACCTCCACCCCTTCTGAGCTTCTGTCCTCTACTTTGAGAATAACATGTCCCAGTTAGTGACTGATCCTTCAGCCTGGGTCCTAGCATGAAAAGACACATGGAGGCTCCTAAGTTGAGCTGTTCTCAGTATAGCCTCGCAGAGCCAGAGCCAAGCTGCAACCCTTGTGTAATGTGAGCAAAGAAATGAATGTTTATTGCTATAAGGCACTAAGATTTGGGAGTCTGATCTTCACCTAATCAATAAACATTGAACAACTGATGGCACATAGCAAATACTATGGAATTATATCTAGGTTATGTAAAGGGATTAGAGGTTTTCAGTTCTGAGAGAAACCTCAAAGCACAATCATTTCAACAATCGTATGATGTTTGAATGCTCTCTAAAACATCCCTGCCAAATGTTTGTCTGTTTTAATTGTCCTCTTTATATATGAAAATCTCTCCAATAATGGGGATCTTGGTACCTCTTAAACATGTTCATGGTATCTTTGACAGCTCTGAATGTTGGAAGATTCTTCCCTATGTGAACTAGAAGCCTTTTCCTTTTTTCAGGCATCTAGTATCCTTAGTCCTACTGCAAGGTGACATGGAAAGTATAATTATTCTACAGGAAAACTCTTCAGATATTTGAAGCAATCTATATTATCCACATTTAGTCTTCTCTGCATGTCAAACTCCTCAAAATTCTGAGGAGGGAAAATGTAAACCTAGAATTCTTTACTCAGTGAAAGTGTTATCAGTTCAAGAATGGGAATGAAATAAAGATTTTTCCAGACCAAAAACAAACAAACAAACAACCCCCCAAAACCCTCCACTGGACTTGATTTTGAGGCCTGTCACCATCCTGGCTCATCCTTTCTGAGCATCTCTACCTTGTATATATTGACATGAATGACTTATTGGAAGTACAGAGGACTATCATACTCAGAAATAGGCCCAAGAGGGGCACCTGGGTGGCTCAGTTGTTAAGCATCTGCCTTTGGCTCAAGTCATGATCCTAGGGTCCTGGGATCGAGCCCCGCATCGGGCTCCCTGCTCAGCGGGAAGCCTGCTTCTCCCTCTCCCACTCCCCCTGCTTGTGTTCCCTCTCTCACTGTGTCTCTCTCTGTCAAATAAATAAAATTAAAAAAAAAAAAGAAAGAAATTGGCTCAAGAAATGAGAAGCTGAAATGTTGATACACTTCAGGAAATATGAGACAAAGCTATAGACCCATGAAACAGAACAGCTGAAAAGCAAACCCCTGTGTAAGGCTAGTATCTGGAAGAGTAGAGATGAGAAGATCGCCCAGAATGTAGCACAGGTATATGAAAGGATAAAAAATATGAACAGGAGATTAAGAAACATGATGGTTAGAATTAAAAGGATAATATAGATCTAATAGGAGTTCAAAAGAGAGAAAGTGGAGAGACTAGGGAAATTTACTTTTATTCAAAGATAAATAATAGCTAAAATATTTTCAGAATAAAAATTCCATATGTGAACACTTGTTTGAAGAAACGCAATGAGACCTCAGCAAGATCAAGAAAAATATGTTCATACCTTACAAGTTTTACATATAGTAAAACCATATTACAAAGAGTAAAAGAAATGGTTAATTGTAACCAGAGACTGAAGAAGTTGCCTAAAAGAAAAATTGGACAAAGAGGTTAATAGATTAAAACCCTTAAAGAGCTAGGGAAAAAAAAAAGAAAAACCCAGAAATTGTTTCAGCCTAGAATTCTGAAGTCTTATTTAAGAGTGAGTACTGACGGGGTGCCCGGGTGGCTCAGTCACTAGGCGTCTGCCTTCGGCTCGGGTCATGGTCCCAGGGTCTTGGGATCAAGCCCCACGTTGGGTTCTCTGCTTGGCGGGAAGCCTGCTTCTCCCTCTCCCACTCCCCCTGCTTGTGTTCCCTCTCTTGCTGTCTCTCTCTCTCTGTCAAATGAATAAATAAAATCTTAAAAAAAAAAAAAAGAGTGAGTACTGACCATTCATAGAAGACTGTTTTTCAGAAAGAAGAAACTCAAAAGGAAGGGAAAGCTGTAAGAAGAACATAAGGCAAATGAATTAGTAAACTTGCAAAATATGGGAGGTAGGTATCACAGTTAAGGCACTTAGGGTCCTGCGTTTTTCTGAAGGACACAAATACTAACTTTAAACTTTATGTCAAATATATATGTTAAAAATGGAAGGTACCCACAAAAAGAAAAGTGATGAAAGGTGTAACATCCATACCAGTAGAGAAATAAAAAAATGGAAACCCAAATCACTGTATTTTTGGCAAAAGTCTAAAAACATTGAGAAAAAGAGCACATACCAACTCTAGGTTATTGGTTATTTCCTAGAAGGAAGGGAAAGGAATGACATGTAGTGAGGTGGGAGGGAAATTCATCAAACATATTTGCAACATTTTATTTATTTAAAAAAATCTGAAGCAAATCATGCCAAATGTTAACATATTGAGTCTGGAGAGTGTGTATTTTGGTGTCTGCAACATTAATTTTTTTTTTTTTTACTTTTCGCATGCTTCCACTTTTCACAATTAAAAATTCTAATAACTAAGAGTAAATCCAAATGGCTAAAATTATTACAACAATGTTAAAATTCACTACTAGTCAGAAAAATACAAATTCAACTAATGATGAGATATTAAATTGAGACCACCCATCAGATAGGCAAAATTTTTAGAGCTCTGGTAAGAGCTGCTGAAAGAAATGCATGGAAAAAGATAGTCTTTTCTAGTGGAAGTATTATGACTTTATTGGAAATTAAAATAAAGATAACCTCCTTTAGCAATTTTAGTTCTGATCTATCCTCATCAAAATAAAGGATATTTATTTCTTATATTTATGTTAGTATGAGCAAAATATGGAAACAAAACAAATAACCATCCTTATGGTATGATTAACTAAGTTGTATATTCACATTATTATGCAATACATTAAAAAATTGAATTAAAGGTATATCAACTGAATGTTTTTCTTTCTTTTTTTTTAAAAGATTTTATTTATTTATTTGAGACAGAGAATGAGATAGAGCATGAGAGGGTCAGAGGGAGAAGCAGACTCCTTGCCGAGCAGGGAGCCCGATGTGGGACTCGATCCCGGGACTCCAGGATCATGACCTGAGCCGAAGGCAGTCGCTTAACCAACTGAGCCACCCAGGCGCCCAACTGAATGTTTTTCATAAAGAATTGTTGTGTGGGAAGGAACAAAATATAGGGAAAAATGTATATAGTATGATCCCGTTTTGTAAAAAAAATCAAAAGATTCCTTGTGTGTGCACATATATGCATATATCCATATATGCTTTATATGATTACATGAAGCTAGGAAAAAAGAATACAAAGTGTGATAACCTTGGGCTTCTTTGGTGTGAGTGAAGATAATCTGGATGCAGATGGACAGAGAAGGGTGAAGGAAAGACAACCAAAATAAAGAAAGAAAGAGAGAGAGAGAAAGAAAGAAAGAAAGAAAGAGAAAGAAAGCCAGCAAAAACCCCTTAAAAGTAGCCAGTGAGGCTTAGTTGGAAGAACATGAGACTTCTTGGTCTCGGAGTCATGAATTCGAGCCCCACATTGGGTAGAGATTACTTAAATAAGTAAGTAAATAAATAAATAAATAAGCTTAAAAAAATAGCCAGTGTGCACGATAATCACATTTATGTAAAAAAATATATTCATACATACAATTATAAAGTTAAAAGCAAAGAACTAAATGATGAAAAGATTAAAACAGTCTTTTTTTTTTTTAAATTTTATTTATTTATTTGAGACAGAGAGAATGAGAGAGAGAGAGCACATGAGAGGGGGGAGGGTCAGAGGCAGAAGCAGGCTCCCTGCCGAGCAGGGAGCCCGATGCGGGACTCGATCCAGGGACTCCAGGATCATGACCTGAGCCGAAGGCAGTCGCTTAACCAACTGAGCCACCCAGGTGCCCTAAAACAGTGTTTACATAACTTGTTTGGCAGGTATTTTTCTTCTTGTACTTCAGTGATCACTATGAACTGACTTTTTATTTTTAGTCTCTTATCTTGTCACCTTATGCTTCATGTTAGAGCCACTCAACAGTTCTCTTCTCCCACTCTGAGCACTGTTGCTTTTTTATCTGGAATATCTTCCTTACCAAGTTGAATCAATGTACCTATTTACATGGGAATGAACTGAATTAAATTAATAAAATTTGCAATGTAGTTGAGAAACTGAATTTAGAGATGCAATTGAGACCAAAGTCAACAATGAAGCCACCAAAAAGGAATAGGTCATGTGATTTGTGGCCAATGGAAGAAGTCTTGGGGCTAGTGAGAAGTACAGTCAGATAAATTGGGTGAGATTGATTATAAAGTGTCTGGAAAGGACTGTTTACCAGAGAGTTGTTTTTTGTTTTCAAGCAGTGGAACAATAGCATCAAAAGAAGAATTTCAGGAAGACTTGTCATCAGTGGTATTCAAGACAGGGAAGAAACTGAGTAGTGTTGGTAATTCAGATACTGACTAATGAAAAACTGGCATAGAGGAAGGAGAGGAAGGACAATGTGAGTGGCAGTAAAGGGATAACTGGTGAGACTCTATGATTGTCTGGATATCATGCATGGAGGTCAGGAACAAGTTCAACATGACTTTATTTGACTTGAGTAAATAGGAAGAAGTTGGTGTCACTGGTTTAGAATGCTTAGGTATGTAAATACAAATGCACACTGGTTAATTGTAAGTAACACAGTTATTGTGTGTGTGACATTGATATTGATAATTCAATTCACACTCACAGAACTATCTTTGATCTCTCTAACCAGAGGCGGGTAGTGTGGACTATATACTAGGTTCCTATGTTCACATGCTGATTTCATATAATCTAATGATGTGCTTTCATGCTTTATTCTAGTTCACATTGATCTCTGCCCTATGTGAGCCTAATTTTTGTACTACAGCTGAAGTACTAATCAGGGTCATTTAAAAATCCTTCTTTTCTTCAAGACTGTGCAAAGATCAGTTTTCAAAGGCAGGATTTTCTATCAAAGCATCATGAATTTCATGAATTGTACTTCCATGCTCCAGTTATTTATTTTCCTACTAGTTGCTGTACTAATTTACACATATTCAGAAATACTGGCAAGGGGTTTCCTTCAATGTGGAACTGTTTTGTTAGTTCAAATGTTATTTTCTATAGGAGTGGGAGGGTTTTATACCCATGCCTGGTTAAGTGCTGTCTAGAATGCTCTGTGCTAATAATTAGGAACTCTTTCTTTATGGTACAGTCCTTCCAGATGTCCTCCTGGCTGTGGTAGCAGAAATAAAAGGTCATTCAGTTAGTGTTTTGCTCAGAGCTTTCTGTAAATGATTTAATTTTCACCTACATGTGGTTTACATCTATCTAGTGGAAATTTATGTAATTTATACAGGAATATGAGCAATGTTGATGGCCTACCTAACAGTGTAGACCAGAAATCCATCTGGAGGTAGAATTAACCCTAATTGCTCTTACTGTTGGATCCTCTTCTTTTTACCATGGAGAGGCAGCTTTCAGTTGAAATACAATCTGGGGGAAATTCTGTGAATAAAATTATAAAGCTCAAATAATATTTGCAGAAGTGGGTGCCTCATCTGGACATTTTACAATGTCTTTTTTCCACTTGAGCTTCCTTTATGGAGAAAGAGTAGTTATTTCTACTGACACACGCCTTTATGATCTAATAAATACTTGAAGCTGGAACCCTTAGGAAGAGATAATTTAAGGGAAAAATTGCAGGATTTAGCCTTATGATAAAATATTTTTTTTAAAAAAAATAAAAGGTTGATATTTACTCCAGCCCTGAACAGTCATGCAACAGGTACTTTTACCCTTCCAGGTGTTGAGTTGGGTTATTCCTTTCAAATGCAGAGATGGATGTCCACATAATCAAAATGTGTAACTTGGGACCAGAGGGCCATTTTTTCCCCCCTGAATCATGCATTAGAGGTAGAACACTGACACTCTGTGTATAAACATTTTGTCTCTACATGAATGCTTAGGTCTGTCTGATTAAAGTGAGGTAACCATGTGAGGTCATAAACAAGATGATGTCCAGCATAGACTTCTGTTTTCTAGGTTTTTCATTCTGTATGCCCTCCCTTAGATCTATGATTCTTGTAGTTTATCTTGAGAGGCTTCTAGATAACCTAGAGATTGGTGTCAGATAGCATTTATATTTTTTATAATATAACATTTGATGCTACTATTCTGAATTGGAGATTTACTTCTGATGTTTAATGAAATCTAAACATCTTATTTGAGTCATGTCAAAGATAGCACTCTACATTTTATTGGGATTTTTCTCACAGTATAGGATAACCAGCAGGTTTTTAATCCTGCTGTGGTCCACAGGCTTAATGACCAGAATTCCTGAGCCAGACTAAGATGCACCTTTTATGGCATCTAAATTTAAAAGTTAGTTTTAGTTTTCATAGGCTTATTGACTAATGTACATAGTAATTTCTAAGATATCTCAATATTCTGAGATATTTTGAAAATCATAATGTGTGCTTTGGACAAAAATTGAAGGCATTATGGAGAGCTATCCCACCTATTCTTATCCATTCCACAATGCCCAACATAGATACAAACAAAGAGAAGATAATTTTACTTCCAAGAGTTCTCCCTATAAATATTATTCACTCTTTGGCTCCCCTGTAGCAACACTGCTGTGTCACCCACATCACTTTATCATGTCCTAAGGACCTTAGCCAACTTCAGAGAAAGTTAATTCCCAATTTCTACCACAATAGATATGTCTAGGCAACATCAAAGCAAATTGATTAAAAAGTTAAAAACTTCAGTCAACTGAATAAGTCTTTTTGAAATCCAGGGCTTTGCTGCATCTGTTCCTTTCACTTTCCTTCTCTCCACCTCATTTAACTGGTAGGTATGGCCATTAAGGAGAATGTTTAAGTTTCAAATCTAACAAAGCCTATCTCTTTTAATTAGGGGCTACAAAAATAGTGATTCAAAGGGGCACATGCGCCCCAATGTTTGTAGCAGCAATGTCTACAATAACCAAAATATGGAAAGAGCCCAGATGTCCATCAACAGATGAATGGTTAAAGAGGAATATATATATATAATGGAATATTACTCAACCATCAAAAAGAATGAAATCTTGCCATTTGCAATGACATGGATAGAATTAGAGTGTATTATGCTAAGTGAAATAAGTCAGTCAGAGAAAGACAAATACCATCTGATGTCACTCATATGTGAAATTTAAGAAACAAAACAGATGAACATAGGGGAAGGGAAGGAAAAATAAAATAAGATAAAAACAGAGGGAGGCAAACCATAAGAGACTCTTAACTCTAGGAAATAAACTGAGGATTGCTGGAGGGGAGGTGGGTGGGGGAATGGGATAACTGGGTGATGGATATGAAGGAGGGCACTTGATATAATGAGCAGTGGGTGTTATATGCAACTGATGAATCACTAAATTCTACCCCTGAAACTAATAATATATGTTAACTAAATTGAATTTAAATAAAAAATTTAAAATAGGAGCTATTAATAGCCACATATTTCCCCCCTGGAAGATCTCAAATCACTTTAAAATTTTCACTGTGATCAAATGCAAACTCTCATTATTAGAATCAGAATCATTTCACCGTCCACTACATATTTCTATATTAGAGGTGGAAAGTGGCAGCTTAACCCTGAGAGGCTTCCCAGAACTTGAAGACAGAGAATGAAAAATTCTGTATCCTATTCTCTATATGGTTTCAAGAAACAGAGCTGGAATATGTTGTTGCCAGATTGGGATCTGCCTAGCCTTCTAAACTAGTATTTCCCAAACAGTAAGAGTTGAATCAAATAATCAAGGTCATGCATTTAGAGCCTTGTGGCATACGTTTGCAAGGAGAAGTAGGGGTTCTAGCTACTTACAATCACCCTCAGGAAGTATGTAGGTCCAGAATCAATTCAGAAGCAGAGGTCATGCAGTCATACATAGAGGAGGGCTGATTGGTGAGAAGTGATGGAAAGAGTTCAGAGCTCTGGAAAGGAAAGAGAGTTCAGAGCTCTGGATAGAAAGACTTGGGAGTCCTTCATCATGTGTGAAGACAAAGTGTTGTAGATGAACTCCAGGAAATTGAGTCTTATACATACAGATGAAGAAAACCCAACTAAATGGGAACTCTGGGACCTGGGATCTTTCCTTAAATTTCATTTGGGTCTATTCTCTGTTTTTGTTTGTTTGTTTGTTTGTTTTTCCATGATGTTCCTTTAATTGAAAGTGATACATTATTCTAGTAAAAAAATTGAAAATATTAAAAACAAATAATTCTTTATCCCACTATTTGAAGTTAACTGTTACAAATATTTGGATAAATTTCTTTGTAGGGTTTTACATGCATGTGAAGAAAAGAAGGAAGGCAGAAGTCCTCTGTATTTGTGATCTGTCCAGGCATAAGGAGGTAGAAGGTGATTGGGGTTGTGAAACTCTTCATCATCATCCAAATATAATATTTTCTTTAATAGGATGGGAGTTTGGGAGCTAGAACATATTTTTTTTTTAAGATTTTATTTATTTATTTGACAGAGAGACAGTGAGAGAAGGAACACAAGCAGGGGGAGTGGGAGAGGGAGAAGCAGGCTTCCTGCTGAGCAGGGAGCCCGATGTGGGGCTCGATCCCAGGACCCTGGGATCATGACTTGAGCTGAAGGCAGACGCTTAATGACTGAGCCACCCAGGCATCCCTGGGAGCTAGAACATATTGATGATAGTAATCTACAATGAATTACCTGGAGAATTTTCTCAGTTCTTCAGTCCCCTATAATAAACCTGCTTTGTGATTTTGTAAATATTTGTATATCGGGGCTTGATCAGAGTAAAAACAAGACAGGAATAGTTTGAAGCTCTGAAATAATGGGGACATTATGATTTTATTTCTTTGAAGACTTGGTAAAATTTTTAAAGATTTTAGTTATTTATTTGAGAGAGAACATGCATGCACAAGTGTGGTGGGGAGGGAGAGAGAGAAGCAGACTCCCCACTGAGGAGGGAGACTGACATGGGGCACGATTTTATTTAGTGTAGATAAACATCTGTATAATTATATAACCTTCTGACATACCACTCTTTTATCCTTATTTTCTTATTTCCTTTCTGTGCTTTTGGAAGGGAAGGTGGTGAATAGAAGTTTTTGTGAAATAGTACCACTTTAGAGGGGCTCCAATTTAAAATTAAACCATATCTGCCTCTTACATTTAGCATTTAGACTTTATGTGTCCTTTTCAGTTCTGTTCATCTGTCTAAAAGGAATACTTGGTAGATACTTCTATTTTTACCATTTTACCCATAGTGAATTTGGCTGTAACAATCATAATTAATCAGGAAGACAACAGAGATAATGTGCTGATGATAACTTAAGCTAATTATAAAACCTCAGAGATGCCCCTAAGGGTCTTATTTTTATCAGATTCTTATTATGCTAAACTGAATCAAGATGTTCACTCATCATTTCAGGTGCAGGGTAAATGTGCTAAATGGTGTGGAATTTTATGACTACAAAAGGTCAAGTTTCAAGAGTTTTCTTTTTAAAGGAAATTTCATGGAATTTAAAATGTGAAGTCCAATCATACTGAATTCATTGGCAACCAAACCTGCTTAAAAGTGAAACCTCATTTCCCCAGGGGTTTCAAGTCAGAGAGGAGAAAGTCCCCTCAGTTTGCTCCCCCTTCTGCCAGGTTTCAGTTATAACAGAGATTCTTTTCACGAAATATAGTCAATTTATACTTCAGGAATTTAAAACATATTTCATTGGCTCATCTGGACAGTGGAAAATCTTATATTCTTTCCCGAGTGATTTGGCACATTAGTTTGGCGCAAACTGAGAACTCACACACCTGGCAAGCCACCTCGACTTTCCTGACACTCAGAAGGAGGTCTCCAAACCTACAAGCATTTTGGATGATAAACTGTGTTCAATGTGCCCAAATCCAAGAAGCATAAAAACAACCATTCACATTGAGAGATGAGGAGATGGGGGGCTGAAGACATGGGGAGAAGAAAGACAGAGGTTCAAATAAGAAGAGAAAAAGAGATATGGAAATACTCATTCGGTCAAGGTTTAATAACGTCAAAGGCTTATCCTAGTGAGTTTATTCTTGATTTCATTAATGTTTATTCTCAGATACTCAGTCATCTCTTGTGGCTAACTTGAAGTCAGATTTCTTGTAAAGCCTGGGAATAATGCTGGTCTAATTTCTAACATTAAATAATATGAAACCAAAGTTTACTCTGGTGGGGCCACGATTCTGCAAACACAGGCAAGATCTATGACTTGATAGTTATGGTTGTTTCTATTAGCTGTGACTTAGTTGGCTTCACAACAGCTAGGGGACTCTGAAAGTGGGGAGCTAGAGGACTCTCTTGGACTTATAGACCCAATGTAATAAAAGTATCTAAGGACGTTGTCCATGCTCCATAGTAATGTTTCTTTATGACATATGGAAAGTGTGCAATACAGTGCCTGGCACATAGTAAAAACTCAGTAATGTTGGTTCTCCCATAATCATCGTCACTGAAAATGGGATTCAGCACTAAGAGTAACTTGAAACTTTAGCACTAGGAATAAATTCTTTCTTGTCAGATTTTGATTACTGAACTGTAACTCTTGGAGGTTCTATAGTGGATATGTCTTTGAATCAATATGGATAATAGCACAGAAGTCACTCAATTATTTGTTGAAAGAATGAATGAATGAATACATGGATGTATGAATGACTGAAACCAGGGCTTCAGTGGGGGCACAGTAAGGCAAGAAGTTATTTTTTTTTCTAGGCTCTAGTTTCTCTTGGACGTGTTTTAAGTTTGCTCTGCATTTGGAAATAGAAAAATGTCTGTCTTGTCTGTGGGGATCAGTAGGGACTAGAAGGAGGTTGGGAAGAGAGAAGGGAGGTGTCTGAGTGGAAATCAGGGCCAGTTAGGAAAGATATCAGAAAAAGTGCTTGGAATCTAGATGAATCTTGGGTACAGAGCTAGATTTTAGGGTTTGGAAAGTAGGTTTTTCGTAGAATTTGTGGGGTAGCAGGTCACAGTTAAGGGGAAGAGTCACATTACATTGTATTAACCCATTGTTTCATTTATTATTTATCCACCTTTATTCATTTTGTAAATATTGTTGAGTATCATATGTTAGGTGTTTCATTACTAAGACACAACAGTGAACAATACGTGGTCCTTTAAAGTCTAGTAGGGACACCGTTTTAAATTCTTTTGTTCCTCCATTAAGTTCTGCATTCCTGGAGGACAGCAAGATGGCGGAGGAGTAGGATCCCTAAATTTCGTCTGGTCCCAGGAATTCAGCTAGGTAGGGATCAAACCATTCTGAACACCTATGAGCTCAACAGGAGATCGAAGAAAAGAATAGCAGCAACTCTATGAACAGAAAAGCGACCACTTTCTGGAAGGTAGGACGTGCAGAGAAGTGAATCCGAGGCGATATTTGGGAAGATAGATGACAGGGGAGGGGGCCTCTGTCAGCCACTTCTGGCAAGTGATAGAGCCTTGGAGGACAAAATTGGAACTTATAGAAGTTTGCTCCGCTGAGGGACTGTCGTCACTCCAGTGGCTAAGTGGGGGGTGGAAACCTAACTGGGACAGTGTGGTTTCAGGACCCTCGGGGTCACAGAAAGACCAGGGGTGCCTGAGTGTGGCAGAGCTCCCAGGTATCAGAGCAGGAAAGCCGGCTGCAGAGACGGAGCCGAGGTGCGGGCTCTCAGCTTGGGGTTGCCATAAACAGTGATCCCTGGCACAGTCGGGCCACTGCTCCTCCAGCAGGGACCCAACAAGCGGCAGATCCGGGGAGACTCCCCTTCCTCCCCCAGGAGGAGTGGAGTGGGAGTGCACCGCAGGGATCTGCTGGGTTTAGAGACTCCACAGGGGGTTGTGTGCCAGGGATAGAAATGCTGGGGCACAGGCTGGGTGAGCACAGAGTGTGGCCAGAGACCAGGGAGATGGGAGTGTTTGACGGCTTTTCTCTGGGAGTTCACTGAGGAGTGGGGCCCTGAGTTCTTGCCTCCTCCGGGGCAGAGATTGGGAGGCTGCCATTTTCACTCCCATCCTCCAAAGCTGTATGGAAAGCTTGCAGGGAAAAAAAGCTCCCAAGAGCAAACCCGAGCACCCTGGCAAGGGTGGGGTAATTTCACCTCCGGCAAAGACATTTGAGAACCACTGCAACTGGCCCCTCCCACAGAAGATCAGCAAGCACAGCCAGCCAAGACCAAGTTTACCCATCAATGAGAATGGCAGAACTCCAGCACTAGGGGAATACAGCACATAGAATTCATGGTTTTTTCCCCCATGATTCTTTAGTCTTTAAAAGTTAATTTTTTTTAAATTTTCTTTTTTTTCTTTTTCTATTTTTTTGAATTTTTCTTTCTCCCTTTTTCAACCAACATCTTATCAATCCCTTTTTTAAAAAAGCTTTCTTACTTTTCATTTTTAAAGTCCTATTCTATCCCTTCATTGTAGTTAACCTTATTTTTGGTGTATATATAAGTTGTTCTCTCTTTAAAATTTTGGGACACAGTTTCTTCTAACAGACCAAAATATACCCTAAATCTCTAGTGTATGGTTTTGTTCTAGTCTCCTGCCTGATCACATTCTCCCTCCTCCTTTTTTTAAAATTTCTCTTCTTTCTTTTTTCAGCCAACTTCTTATCTTATCAATTCCTTTTATAAAATCTTTTATAATTTTCATCTTTACAGTCATATTTCATCCCTTCATCATATTTACCATATATAAGTTTTTCTTTCTTTAAAATTTTGGGAGGCAGTTTCTTCTAACAGACCAAAATATGCCCAAAATCTAGTGTGTGACACTGATCTATGCACCAGCCTGATCATAGTTGATCATATTCTTTTTTTTTTCTTTCTTTCTCTTTCTTTTCCCCTGGATTTGGGCCTAATCAATACGGACATTAGTAAGATGTTGGAACTAGAGTTCAGAATGACGATTTTAGAGATACTAGCTGGGCTTGAAAAAAGCATGGAAGTTATTAGAGAAACCCTTTCTGGAGAAGTAAAAGAACTAAAATCTAACCAAGTCAAAATCAAAAAGGCTATTAATGAGGTGCAATAAAAATGGAGGCTCTAACTTCTAGGATAAATGAGGCAGGAGAGAGAATTAGTGATATAGAAGACCAAATGATGGAAAATAAAGAATCTGAGAAAAAGGAGATAAACAACTACTGGATCACGAGGGCAGAATTCGAGAGATAAGCGATACCAAAAGACAAAACAACATTAGAATAATTGGGATCCCAGAAGAAGAAAAAAGGGAGAGAAGGGCAGAAGGTATATTGGAGCAAATTATAGCAGAGAACTTCCCTAATTTGGGGAAGGAAACAGGCATCAAAATCCAGGAGACACAGAGAGCCCCCCTCAAAATCAATAAAAATAGGTCAACACCCCAACATCTAATAGTAAAACTTAAAAATCTCATAGACAAAGAGAAAATCCTGAAAGCAGCTCGGGAGAAGAGGTCTGTAACCTACAATGGTAGAAACATTAGATTGGCAACAGACCTATCCACAGAGACCTGGCAGGCCAGAAAGGACAGGCATGATATATTCAGAGCACTAAATGAGAAAAATATGTAGCCAAGAATACTATATCCAGCTAGGCTGTCCTTGAAAATAGAAGGAGAGATAAAAAGCTTCCAGGACAAACAAAAATTAAAAGAATTTGCAACCACAAAACCAGCCCTACAAGAAATATTGAAAGGGGTCCTCTAAGGAAAGAGAGAGCCTAAAAGTAACATAGACCAGAAAGGAACACAGACAATATACGGTAACAGTCACCTTACAGGCAATACAATGGCACTAAATTCCTATCTTTCAATAGTTACCCTGAATGTAAATGGGCTAAATGGCCCAATCAAAAGACACAGGCCATCAGATTGGATAAAAAAAACAAGACCCATCAATATGCTGTCTGCAAGAGACTCATTTTAGACCCAAAGACACCAGATTGAAGGTGAGGGGGTGGAAAACCATTTACCATGCTAATGGGCACCAAAAGAAAGCTGGGGTGGCAATCCTTATATCAGACAAATTAGGTTTCAAACCAAAGACTATAATAAGAGATGAAGAAGGACACTATATCCTACTTAAAGGGTCTATCCAACAAGCAGATCTAACAATTGTAAATATCTATGCCCCTAACATGGGAGCAGCCAATTATATAAGCCAATTCATAACAAAAGCAAAGAAACACATCGACAACAATACAATAATAGTAGGGGACTTGACACCTCCCTCACAGAAATAGAAAGATCATCTAAGAAAAAGATCAACAAGGAAATAAAGACTTTAAATAACACATTGGACCAAATGGACTTCACAGATATATTCAGAACATTCCATCCCAAAGCAACAGAATGCACATTCTTCTCTAGTGCCCATGGAACATTCTCCAGAATAGATCACATCCTAGGTCACAAATCAGTTCTCAACCGGTACCAAAAGATTGGGATCATTCCCTGCCTATTTTCAGACCACAACGCTTTGAAACTAGAACTCAATCACAAGAGGAAAGTCGGAAAGAACTCAAATCCATGGAGGCTAAAGAGCATCCTACTAAAGAATGAATGAGTCAACCAGGAAATTAAAGAAGAATTTTAAAATACATGGAAACCAATGAAAATGAAAACACAACTGTTCAAAATCTTTGGGATGCAGCAAAGGCAGTCCTAAGAGGAAAGTATATAGCAATACAAGCCTTTCTCAAGAAACAAGAAAGGTCTCAAATGCACAACCTAACCCTACACATGAAAGAGCTGGAGAAAGAACAGCAAATAAGGCCTAAACCCAGCAGGAGAAGAGAAATAATAAAGATCAGAGCAGAAATCAATGAAATAGAAACCAAAAGAACAGTAGAACAGATCAACGAAACTAGGAGCTGGTTCTTTGAAAGAATTAACAAGATTGATAAACCCCTGGCCAGGCTTATCAAAAAGAAAAGAGAAATGACCCAAATCAACAAAATCATGAATGAAAGAGGAGAGATCACAACCAACACCAAAGAAATACAAACAATTATAAGAACATATTATGAGCAACTCTATGCCAGCAAATTAGATAATGTGGAAGAAATGGATGCATTCCTAGAGATGTATCAACTAGGAAGAAATAGAAAACCTGAACAGACCCATAGCCATGAGAGGAAATTGAAGCAGTAATCAAAAATCTCCCAAAAAATAAGAGTCCAGGGGAATTCTACCAAACATTTAAAGAAGAATTAATACCTATTCTTCTGAAACTGTTCCAAAAATAGAAATGGAAGGAAAACTTCCAAACTCATTTTATGAGGCTGGCATTACCTTGACCCCAAAATCAGATAAAGACCCCATCAAAAAGGAGAATTACAGACCAATATCCATGATGAACATGGATGCAAAATTCTCACCAAAATACTAGCCAATAGGATTCAACAGTACATTAAAAGGATTATTCACCACAACCAAATGGGATTTATTCCTGGGCTGCAAGGTTGGTTCAATATCTGCAAATCAAACAATGTGATACAATACATGAATAAAAGAAAGAAGAAGAACCATATGATCCTCTCAATAAATGCAGAAAAAGCATTTGACAAAGTACAGCATCCTTTCTTGATTAAAACTCTTCAGAGTGTAGGGACCAAAGGTACATACCTCAATATCATAAAAGCCATCTATGAAAAACCTACAGCAAATATCATTCTCAATGGGGAAAAACTGAGAGCTTTCCCCCTAAGGTCAGGAATGCGGCAGGGATGTCCACCATCACCACTGCTATTCAACATATAAGTCCTAGTCACAACAATTCGACAACAAAAAGAAATAAAAGGCATCCAAATCGGCAAAGAAGAAGTCAAACTCTCACTCTTTGCAGATGATATGATACTTTATGTGGAAAACCCAAAAGACTCCACCCCAAAACTGCTAGAACTCATACAAGAATTCAGTAAAGTGGCAGGATATAAAATCAATGCACAGAAGTCAGTGGCATTCCTATACACCAACAACAAGACAGAAGAAAGAGAAATTAAGGAGTCGATCCCATTTACAATTGCACCCCAAACCATAGGATACCTAGGAATAAATCTAACCAAAGAGGCAAAGGATCTGTACTCAGAAAACTATAAAATACTCATGAAAGAAATTGAGGAAGACACAAAGAAATGGAAAAACGTTCCATGCTCATGGATTGGAAGAACAAATATTGTGATGATGTCAATGCTACCTAGAGCAATCTACACATTGAATGCAATCCCCATCAAAATACCATCCACTTTTTTCAAAGAAATGGAACAAATAATCCTAAAATTTGTATGAAACCAGAAAAGACCCCGAATAGCCAGAGGAATGTTGAAAAAGAAAAGCAAAGCTGGCGGAATCACAATTCCGGCCTTCAAGCTCTATTACAAAGCTGTAATCATCAAGACAGTATGGTACTGGCAGAAAAACAGACAGATAGATCAATGGAACAGAATAGAGAGCCCAGAAATGGACCTTCAACTCTATGGTCAACTCATCTTTGACAAAGCGGGAAAGAATGTCCAATTGAAAAAAGACAGTGTCTTCAACAAATGGTGTTGGGAAAATTGGATAGCCACATGCAGAAGAATGAAACTGGACCATTTCCTTACACCACACACAAAAATAGACTCCAAATGGATGAAAGGCCTAAATGTGAGACAGGAGTCCATCAAAATCCTAGAGGACAACACAGGCAGCAACCTCTTCGACCACAGCCACAGCAACTTCTTCCTAGAAACATTGCCAAAGGCAAGGGAAACAAGGGCAAAAATGAACTATTGGGACTTCAGCAAGATAAAAAGCTTTTGCCCAGCAAAGGAAACAGTCAACAAAACCAAAAGACAATGGACAGAATGGGAGAAGATATTTGCAAATGACATATCAGATAAAGGGCTAGTATCCAAAATCTATAAAGAACTCATCAAATGCAACACCCAAAGAACAAATAATCCAATCAAGAAATGGGCAGAAGACACGAACAGACATTTTTCCAAAGAAGACATCCAAATGGCCAACAGACACATGAAAAAGTGCTCAGTATCGCTCGGCATCAGGGAAATCCAAATCAAAACCTCAATGAGATACCACCTCACACCAGTCAGAATGGCTAAAATTAACACGTTAGGAAACAACAGACGTTGGCGAGGATATGGAGAAAGGGGAACACTCCTACACTGTTGGTGGGAATGCAAGCTGGTGCAACCACTCTGGAAAACTGTATGGAGGTTCCTCAAAAAGTTGAAAATAGAGCTACCATATGACCCAGCAATTGCACTACTGGGTATTTACCCCAAAGATACAAATGTAGTGATCCAAAGGGCTACATGCACCCCAATGTTTGTAGCAGCAATGTCCACAATAGCCAAACTATGGAAAGAGCCAAGATGTCCATCAACAGATGAATGGATAAAGAAGAATTGGTATATATACATACACACACACTGGAATATTATGCAGCCATCAAAAGGAATGAAGGCTTGCCATTTGCAACAACATGGATGGAACTGGAGGGTATTATTGTGAGTGAAATAAGTCAATCAGAGAAAGACATTTATCATATGATCTCACTGATATGAGGATTTCTTAATCTCAGGAAACAAACTGAGGGTTGCTGGAGTGGTGGGGGGTGGGAGGGATGGGCTGATTGGGTGATAGACATTGGGGAGGGTATGTGACATGGTGAGTGCTGTGAATTGTGTAAGACTGATGAATCATAGACCTGTACCTCTGAAACAAATAACACATTATATGTTAAAAAAAATTAAGAAAATAGTAGGAAGGGAAAATGAAGGGGGCGATCGGACGGGGAGACAAACCATGAGAGACTACGGACTCTGAGAAACAAACGAGAGTTCTGGAGGAGAGGGGGGTGGGAAGGTGGGTTAGCCAGTGATGGGTTTTAAAGAGGGCATGTATTGAATGGAGCACTAGGTGTTATATGCAAACAATGAATCATGGAACACTACATCAAAAACTAATGATGTAATGTATGGTGATTAACATAACATAGTAAAAAAAAAAAAAAAGTTCTGCATTCCCTAGTTTCTTGCCAGAGACAAATATTTCACAAGTAGTGTCTCCTTTGTGAAGGGCTCCACTGAGGAAAACACTCTTATCCAGCTTAGCACTCCAATTAAGAACTTTTCTTTTTCTTTGCACGTGTGTAAGTTCCTAACTGTATAAATGGATTTTACGCTAAAGTCAAAATATAAAACATTTGGTTGCATGGTGTAGTTTGTGGGCAAAATGGCCCACAGGAACACTCACTGGTAATGACAAAAATGATATCTTGTGGCCATGGCTGACAAGGAGAAAAGAGATGGAAGCTGTTTTTTTCTAGCAGAGAGTATGTGGCAGCATAGTTAGTTCTGGCAGGGAAAAGAGAGACATGGCAAAAGAATTAAGTATTACAATATGCACATTTTAAAAAATTATAGTCTATGAGCTATACATCTTAAGTCATAATTAATTCAAGTAGGGATTATTTACTTGGAATGTTTTTTAGGTATCTAGGAGTGATCTTGAGCAATATTTGGTACAACCAAATTACAGAACCTTGGAAATATTCAGACATCACTCCATGCTTCTTGAAACTCATTAATTTATTTTTGGTCCAAGTGTGGTTTTAAAAATGCATCTCCACAGAACTCCACACCATCTCCTCTATCTCTGTCCTCCTCTTGATACTGCCTTATGTAAGAACTAATTAAAGTTTTAACACAGCAGAGCAGCATGCATGGGGAGACCATTCATCAAAATGCAAAAATAACATAGTCCCTAAAAATGTACATTTCTTTCAATTACTAGTTCCTAACTACACTTTATTTTAGGACCCATTACTGTTCTTTGGTTACTATATCTTACTTTCTGTAATTCTCTCTTTGAACTGCAGTAGGATAAGTGTGGGTCCTGGAAAAATGGTGACGTCAATGATTTGACTTCTACTTCCCTGGAAGCCTCTCCCATATTTTTTTGTAGAGTCTTTCCATTTCTATTTGCACCCAACCTCTACGAAAGTTTCTTCTCAGGAAAAAATCTGTCACCAATCATTCACTCCTTGATGCAAATTTAGACCAGTATGTTACCTTTCCCTGGGGCATATGCACTTTAAGATTTTCTTCTAAATATATAACAACATTTTGCCTGTTTCTAGAGGAATTTAAGCTGTATTCCATCAAGCAGTGGCATTGCTATTTTACTAGGTAAGAGCCTTCCTTGATGTCCCTGATATTCTACCAGGCAGCTCTTATGTATAAGGCTGCTTCTTCCCATAAACTATACTTCAGTTCCCAACTTGGATACAGATTAAAGGCCTGAACTCTCCCTGACCAAGGTGCAGTGGTGCAGCCACTGTGAAAAACAGTATGCAGTTTTCTCCAAAAATTAAAAATAGAACTATCCTATGATCCAGTAATCACACTACTGGGTATTTACCCCCAAAATACAAAAACACTAATTCAAAGGGATACTTGCAACCCTGTTTATTGTAGCTTTATTTACAATAGCCAAATTATGGAAGCAGCCCAAGTGTCCCCTGATAGATGAATGGATAAAGAAGAAGTGGTATATATACATAATGGAAAATTGTTCAGCCATAAAAAAGAATGGAATTTTGCCATTTACGAGGATGTGGATGGATCTAGAGAGTATTATGCTAAGTGAAATAAGTCAGAGAAAGACAAATACCATATGATTTCACTCATATGTGGAATTTAAGAAACAAAACTAATAAGCAAAGGAAAAAAAAGAGACAAACCAAGAAACAGACTCTTAACTATAGAGAACAAATTGATAGTTACCCTAGGGGATGTAAATAGAGAGATGGGTCAAATAAGGGAGAAGAAGGGAAAAAAAAGACTGTGGATTCCATTTTGGGAATACTTTTTTGCTATCTTTCAGATTGCTCATCCTAGAAAAAGTCAGGTGTCATGTTATGAGGCACCCTTGTGAAGAAACCTTAATATAAAGATCATGTAAGAAGTGGGTTGGGACTGGAGAGAAGACTGAGTAGTTGGACCACTAATTGTTTTTCTGTTTAAATAATAACAAACTCCCCAAACCATGAGGCCAGGTCTTCCTGAGGTCAGGTGGACAGCCTTGGCATTCTCACTGAGTTAGCAGACATTTGGCCTAGTAGAATTCTTGGTGTGAGGGATTGAGAACTGCCAACAATCATATGAATGAGTTTGGAAGTGGATCCTCTACAGCCAAGCCTTCAGATGAGACCACAGCCCTGGCCTGTGACTGCAACTTCATGAGAAAGTTTGAGCCAGATGTACACATCTAAGACAGGCCTAGGTTTATGACCCAATGAACCTGTGAAATAATGAATGTTTGTTTTTTTTAGCTTCTAATTTTTAGAGTAATTTGCTGCACAGTACTAGAATATGAATACAGGGTACAAGAGAGTTGAATTCCCAATAGTGTCCTAAAAGGTGGATTTACATTCTCTTCTTTATACTTTCTGTAAAATCAAGACTTACTCATGACCTTGTCTGATAATTCAGCAAATTGGCTTGCTGTGGTTCATTACCAATTCTTCCCTCTTCCTTCCTATTCCTTCCTTGAGCTAGTCACACCCTAACATAACATGTTTTTTTGTTAGAAACCCACCTTCTCTCCCTCCCCCCGCTTGTTTTTATTCAGAGTAAAGGAGGGATAAAATAATTTGAGTTAAAGTGAGACATTAATGCCCCTGAAAATAGATGTACTTGGGAGTGATGTGATGGAATGTCCAGGAGAATGCGCTGGAGCCCTTGGAGTCTGGGACAAAATGTGGCTGATGATCACCCAAGATGGCATGCAGAAGTTAGGGGGTAGGGGTGAGGAACCCCGGTGACAGGTGTTGTTTTTATGGCTGGTTTTGTTGACAATCTGGGAAGGATCTGTTCTGCTGGGTTTTGGGGGATCGGTGAGGGGACAAGATTGAGGTTTGTTCTTAGAATATAGAATCTTTATGATTAGGAGTAAAAGCTGAGTTGAGACTGGTTCTATTTCCAGCATCACCTCTGTTCCTCTTTTCTTGGGTCAAGGGCAGGAGTGGTTGTTAAGTGAACAACATTTGTGTTTCCACTGAACAAATTTTGAAGGAGAGGAAATTGCCTACTCAGGCAACACACCCTGAGTTCCTTTGCAAGCTTCAGAACATATGTCTTAAGAAAAATACTTTCATTTGAAGCTACTGAAAAGTAAAAGAGAGATTCAACAATAGTTGACAATGACATTCAAAAGACTGTTACAAGGCAGAGACTCAGAAGGGCAGAGTTTACTAGTGACATTGATACTCCCTGGAGGAAAGTAAACCTCTAATCCATGACCTTACCACAGAGAAGCTCCTATTAAGGGATTACAACAAGGATCAATGAGAGGGAAATCAATAAAAGTAAAAAGGTGAACCACTGATCAGGTATTTCTAACTGGGCTTGAGTTCTCAGGACACTGCATACAGAAGTAATCTCCTTAAGAAGGTGGCTTTTTTTACTTTCTCTGAATGCAGGTTTGGATGGAACACTTTTGACTATATCATAGGATAGTGATGTTGCAGGGCTGGCTGTATGGGGTCAATTTCTTCCCCCATCTTTTGCTGCACAGTATCTTGCCTTTTACATTCAGTTGCTAATCAGATTCTGTCTGATTGAAAGACTCTTTCCTATTGGCAAGAGAAGGCAAGTGATCTGTCTTGGCACACAAGATAGTTTCTGATTTTGGCTCCCCCAATAGATATGCTTCCTTTCTATCACCCAACCTATAATGACAATCTTTCAGAACACAGTAAGATGGGAGAGTGAAGCCAGAATAAAAGAGAGTAAGAAGCCAAGAAAAAGGACGCAAGACATGACAACAGTAGCAGAAGATTGCATTTTCTTCTGCTTTTCTCCTCTCTTCCATCTAGGGTAACTTTTGCCTTTAGATTTCTCTCTGAATTCACAGCATAATAAAAGACACTTATTCTAAGTCCCATGAGCTCTTTCCTATTTCAATTCCTAGCAAATAGGTACTTGATAAAAAGTTGATATAAAAAGCAGATTGTGACTGGAAAGAAGACTGAAGAGTTGGACCAGCAATTGTTTTTTGTTTGTTTGTTTGAATAACAACAAAATCACCAAATCATGAGGCCAGGTCTTCCAGGGGACAGATGGAGAGCTATAGCATTTGCTGGGTCCTGTCCTGCACAGGAATTCTTACTGAGTTAGCAGATACTGGGCTTACCAGAATCCTTACTGAGACTGGCAGTGGGTGTGGATTAAGACATGGAGCTTATGCTCTACGGCCACCTGTATCTCAGCTAGGGAAAACTAGAGGGACATAAGGAGTACATGTGAAAGATTATTTCTGTGTAGAAGAGCATTTTCATATTTGGAGTAAAGCAGAATGATTAGATCATTTACTTAAATTTCTTTTGATTTAAGGTTGACAAAAGTGATGAGGTGCTGAGTAGGCTGTTAGTGCTTAAGAAAGTAATCAAGCAAACAAATAAATGTACAAACAAAGCAAATGGAAGTAGTATTGTGGCATGGAAAACAGCTTTCATAATGGTGAGAGGCCTATCTGCTAGATCAGCATTGTACAACAGAAGTATATTCTGAGGCACAAATGTATTTTGAAATTTCTAGCAACTCCATTAAAAAATAGATGAACGGGGCGCCTGGGTGGCTCAGTCGTTAAGCGTCTGCCTTCGGCTCAGGTCACGATCCCAGGGTCCTGGGATCAAGCCCCACATCAGGCTCCCTGCTCAGTGGGGGGCCTGCTCCTCCCTCTCCCACTCCCCCTGCTTGTGTTCCCTCTCTCACTGTGTCTCTCTATCAAATAAATAAATAAAATATTTAAAAAAATAGATGAACAAGTTAATTTTAATAATTTATTTTATTTAAACTAACAATAAAAATATAAAATTTCAGCATGTTATCAAAGCCAAAAATTGAGATATTTTATATTCTTTTTACACTAAGTCTTTGAAACTCTGTGTGTATTTTACACTATGGTACATCTCAGTTCAGACTAGTCACATTCCAAGTGCTTAATACAACATGTAGCTAGTGGCTACCATATTGGGCAGTAAGATTCTACATCATCTTGGCCACTCACTTTCTCCTTGGCTAAGCCATTTTCTCTTATATGGCTCATTTTTTCATATCCATAAAAAAGAGGACTAGTCTACAGCACTCATTTTCAATGTTTAGCCCAGTCTCTCTTACAGTTAGTTGGCCATGTGACTAGTATAGCCTATGGATTGTGAGAAGTGATGCTTGTCACTTCAGGGCTGACATGGTGAGTACCTGGTATGTTTGTCTATACTCTGTTTCCTTACATCTAAACATTAAACCATGTCTGGGCCACAAAAGGGAGACAACTTGGATCCCTGAGCTATGCTTAAAAGAGAGCCACCCAACCTGCATTGGACTATGATATGAGTAAGAAATAAGCCGTATTTGTGGTAAGCCACTGGGAGTTGGGGTTTTGTTACAGTTGCTGGTGTATAACCCTGATGGATACAGTGGCCCATGACTGGTAAGCTTGTTCCTTTCTAAGGGAGATGTTGTGTTTGGGTGACGACCTGAGAATGACCACAGATGCCAGGGCTATTTATTTCCGCCACATTGAATTTTTTTTTTTTTTAGTTTTTGATATAATGTTTAATGATTTATTAGTTGAGTATATCACCCAGTGCTCAACATATCATGTGCTCTCTTTATCACCCAGTTACCCCATTCCCCCACCCACCTCCCTTATTGCAAAACTCAGTTTCCCGGAGTCAAGAGTTTCATATGGTTTGTCTCCTTCTCTGATTTCTTCCCATTCAGGTTTCCTCCCCTCTGCACTATTCCTTATGTTCCACATATGAGTGAAACCATATGATAATTGTATTTCTCTTATTGACTTATTTCACTTAGCATAATCCCCTCCAGTTCCATCCATGTTGATGTGAATGGTGGGTATTCATCCTTTCTGATGGCTGAATAATATTCCATTGTATATATGGACCACATCTTCTTTATCCATTCATCTGCTGAAGGACATCTCAGGTCTTTCCACAATTTGGCTATTGTGGACATTGCTGCCATGAACATTGGGGTGCATGTGCTCCTTCTTTTCACTATATCTCTGTCTTTGGGGTAAATACCCAGTAGTGCAATTGCTGGGTAATAGGGTAGCTCTATTTTTAACATCCTGAGGAACTTCCATACTATTTTCCAGAGTGGCTGTACCAGCTTGCATTCCCACCAACAGTGTAAGAGGATTCCCCTTTCTCCATATCCTCACCAACATTTGTTTTTCCCTGTTTTGTTAATTTTAGCCATTCTGACTCGTGGTTTTGATTTGGATTTCCCTGATGACAAGTGATGTGGAGCATTTTTTCATGTGTCTCTTGGCCATTTGTATGTCTTCTTTGGAGAAGTGTCTGTTCATGTCTTCTGCTTATTTCCTGACTGGATTATTTGTTTTTGGGTGTTGAGTTTGGTAAGTTCTTTATAGATCTTATATACCAGCCCTTTATCTGTAATGTCATTTGCAAATATCTTCTCCCATTTGGTATTTTGAATGAATCCTGACCAATACCCAGAGCTGAAGTTTTCTATATTGCTGAGCATGCTTCCTAGTCTTTCTTAATGAACAGGAGAGCTGTATTCAGAGGCAGACAATCCCTGAGCCAGAATCCATATTCAGGGGAGACTCATATCAACAAAGAAAATGTGGTTTTTTTATTGGACCATATTAAGGGAATTTTTAAAAGAAAGCACAAATTACACCTTACATTTTTATTGTTCAAAGTGTATTCCTATCTACCATCTGAAGTGACTTTCACCAGTATCTGTGAGATAAATAGGACAGGTACGATCAGTTTTAACAGATGGAGGCATTGAAGCTTGAAGAAGCCAAGTGACTTTTTCAAGATCATACTGGGGTTGGGATAGCTGAAATTAGAATTCTGTCTGAAGTGCTACTGTGCCCCTTATCTTCAAGCAGTGTTTTATTTTGCTAATTTGAGATTTTTCAGCAGTATATATAAAATTATGTACCAACAATACCATTTAAGCTTCAAATACAAGTTATTTGTATGTTAACTTATATCCTATATCTACTAATGAAAGCTTACACCTTATTTACCCAGTAAATTAGTTTTCCACAGAACTTTCATATTTGTTGTCTTGTTTAATCCCTATAAAAACTCTGCAAGGAAGGCAGCAAAGGTACCATACCCACTTTATAACGGAGGAAACTGAGGCCAGAGAAGTTAAGGACAAGGTGGGCAGACCCAGGACTGAAATCCATGTCTTTTAATCCTAAACCTAAAGCATTTTCCCTTCTGACATGCCGCTTTAAGAAATATGAGAACGTCTGCTCTCCAAAGTAATAAAATACCTAATGAAATGAAATTAACTCCCTCAGCAAACTTTTAAAACTATCTCCTAAATCCCTGGTATGTTCCAGGCCTTCTTTGATCCCAAGTGCCTGCTATTGCTGAGTGTGGCCTGTCTTGTACCATTTGCCAGTTTCTGGCAGATTGATTCTGTTTTAGATGGTGCTGGCTTTCCTTGAGGAGGTAATGCAAAGTCCATTTAGCCCCACACATCTTCCCTCAAAGTATTGAAACCTGCATCTCCTCATGAGGATGCAGAAGGACCTATGCTTTCATTTGGGAAAGAACAGGAGACATGCTTAGGGAACACTTTCATTAAGAGCCCTTCTTCAAGTTGTGGGCAGTGGGTAAGAGCTACCTTTGTGATTATAAGCCCCCCCGGTTGCCCACATAGGGATGATAGCACATATATTCCCCAAGAATGTTGCAGCCAGGTGACTATGGGCTTCCTTCAGATTGTACCTGTCTCCAGAGATAGATGTAGTACTGCTCTAAGACTGTTCCTTCATCTTAAAATTTGCCTATCTTACTTCATATTCCAAAATGACTGAATAAACAAGGTTCAGTCACTCATGAAATACTAAATATATGCCATGCTGTGCTAACATATATAGGTATGCAAATAAGCTAGTATTTATGGGACTTTTGGTGGGAACTTTCTAGAAACACTTGTAGTAACACATTCACCACAGGAAATACTCCAATATCAGGAATATGACATTTGAATTATTCATTCATTCAATGATTATTTTAATGTGTGCTGACCATGTGGCAAGTATTTAGCTGACCACTGGGCACAGAGTTGGGAACAAATGTAGAGGTGCTTTCTGAAGTGTGGTTCATATTTTGGGAGTAGCATGCCTTTTTGCAATTTATGAATCATATAATATAAGAAGTTATCCATACTGTCTTGTTGCAGGGCAGTTCTGCATACAAGGGTGGGAATTAGTGGCTTAAAAACCTGTTTTGCCTTCACATTGTTTCTCAGAACACAATAAATGTTTGCTGATTGACTGACCAAAGCCTCATAATAAGTCATATGAAGCCACCCTAGTGTCATATTTTTTGTTTCATTTCTAGACAGTACTAGATAAGTAAAGATGGGGAGAATAAGTTTAGAACAATTGAGACAATAAGGCATGGTTGTAAAGGATACCTCAAGTGAGTAGAATCTTATCCAACTTTGTCCCCTTTTCCTATATCAACTGGATAATTTTCTTATCCTTCTCAAAGACCCAGATTTCCAAGATGATGAGGTTGAATGTGGGTCTGCTCTTCATACTCTTGTTGGTTATGTTCTGCAGGGAAAGGGGCAGTCACTTGCCAGCAGCAATTTTTCATCATTTCCTCCCGGTGTGCAGTTCCAAGGCCTGTAGAAAGCTGCGCGTGACCCGGGCCTTTCTGTAAGTCAGCTAATGATCGCCCAATCCACTGGAGAAAATTGATTGTGTCAAAGCTCATGAAGAGCTGCAGGCTGATCAATGTCTCAGTGAAGTCAAGTTTCACACAGAACTGCCCAAAGCTGGAATTAAATGTCAGGTGTAATTTAGCACTGATGCCCTAGTGGTGTCTTTGGAGAGGGAGCCTCGCAGCTCATTCTGCACATCAGATTAACTCCCCCATGGCGGGCTGCCCTGGCTAAGTGATCAGGGTCTGGCAGCTTGCCACACCGCAAGTTTCTCTGTAAGATCTGCAAAAGTGGGAACTTGGTACTCAGGCTGCTCTGCAGCCGTGCATCCTGTCAAGGCTAGAAGGGAAATGTCTTGGGGAAGAAAGGAGAGAGGTGTTGGGTGTCAGGCCTTATTTAAATAAGGCCATGGCATTAAGTGGGGAACCATAAATGGGAACTTTCTGGAAAGCATTCTGTCAGAAAGAAGGCTAAAAGGGGAGGTGGAGGAGGGCTGCTTTGTGCCATGTTGTGACTAGGCTTCAGGACCTTTGTGAGTTAGTTCAGCTTAGCTTCTCGCACTAATGCCCTGCTAATGTTCTTTTTTTTTTTTTAAAGATTTTATTTATTTATTTGACAGAGAGAGACACAGCGAGAGAGGGAACACAAGCAGGGGGAGTGGGAGAGGGAGAAGCAGGCTTCCTGCGGAGCAGGGAGCCCGATGCGGGGCTCGATCCCAGGATCCTGAGATCATGACCTGAGCCAAAGGCAGATGCTTAATGACTGAGCCACCCAGGCGCCCCCCCCTGCTAATGTTCTTTACATGCCTTCCAATCAAGGGGAAAAGCTAGTTTGATGTACAAAAGCCATGTCTCCCCTATACCTTTGCTTTCTTTTTGCTTTTTCCTCCCTCCTCCATATATCAAATCCTACCATTCTTCAATGCCCAGATCAAATGCCCATTTCTTCATAAATCTTCCATTGGTTCCTCCAGCTTTAAGGATTTTCTCATCTTCTGAAATCCTACAGAACCTAACTCTATCATCTTTTATGCCATTTTAAGTTTCCATTTTGCATTTTGGTTATTTTTGTTTTTTCTTCTTTATTAGGTCATAGATGATTTGAGGACAAGATCTAGGTCTGATTTATTTCACTGTACCCAAATTTCTACACAGTATTTTCATTACTTCTAAAATGTATATCATACTCTTTTATAATGGATTTATGATATTGGATTTCTAAATATTTCTTTTATAATTCGTTAGTAGGGGCTATCAGTCAGTTTAGGCTGTTATAGTACCACAGATAGGGTGGCTTATAAACAACAGAACTTCATTTTTCATTGCACTGGAGGCTGGAAATCCAAGATCATGATGCCAGTATGGTCAGGTTCTGGTCAGAGTCTTCTTCAGGATTGCAGATGGCTGACTTCTTGTTGTATCCTCACATGGTGGAAAGAGTGAGCTAGCTCTCTGGCCTCTTCTTATAAGGGCACTAATCTCACTCATGAAGGCTCTACCCTCAGACCTAATCACCAGGATTAGGATTTCAATATGCAAATTTAGGGGAAATACATTTGGCATGCTGTAGAACCAAAGTCCTGAGTTGCCCAGTTGGGAACTTCTGTCCTGTAATTCTGATTAAGTTTCTTCTCCATATTCATGGCCAATATCTGATTTGTAAATGAGAGACTTTGTTCTTTTTGATTACTTGTGGATGAGATGAGACTGCCCATCACCATATGGCTTATTTTAGAATCAATCTTGTATTTCTAATAAATTCAGAATACACCTTTCAGCTTCTTCTAGGGTCATGTTCGGTTTCTGTGCCAGCATATTTAATACTGATACACTGCTAGATGCAACCAAAGCTCTCAAATATGAAAAGAGCAGCATTTTCAAGGAAATCCTCAAGCCCAGCCACCAAGAAGTCCATAAGCACCTACTCACATCTCCTCATTCAACAAACTGAAATAGTCTTTATATGTGAAAAACTCTTACTGAACAACTTTGAAGGGCTTTTAGCACCTGCTTGCATTTTCCAACATGTTTGTTATGACTGATGTAGCCAAATAGTGGAGAATGTGGGCACACATGGTCTGAATTATTTCAAGATATTGTGGCTGATAAAAGAAGAGACTAATAATATTATTAACTGCTTTGGGGCTAATTGAAGAGCACAGAGACCAGTGAATGAGCCATGTTCACTGATGATGAGACAAGAGTAAAAGAATGACAGAATCTATGTTTCCTCTTCATCATGTGAGGCCTTCTATGGCTGCATTAGAATTTCGGAGGACTCTTTTCCTCAGAGTAAACTCAAAACAGTTCTATCCATTACTGAAACAAACTCTAAAAAAAAAAGGTAAAGATATCCTGCTGTTCCTGAATAATTACTACATTCATATTGGAATTTTGCATACCTGAGAGCCTGTCTAAAATATTGTTACTTAAAATCCTGTTCATCAGCTAGGTTGTCAAACAGCATCTGTCTGTCTCTGGTTGACTGCATTTACCTTGTTGTTTTTTTTTTGATCTTCAAACATCTTTATAATAGTTCCATTTCTGCTTGAAGTTGTTTCAGTTGTGCAACAATTGTGGGGTTTTTTTTTCTATCAAAGCATAAAGTTATCAAAATAAAGGTTTTGTGAACTCCACAGCAGAGTTTACCACATTAGCATCACTAAAAATATCTGATTTCCCTTATAATACTTATTTTTCATTATATATTTTCCTTGCTAAAAGAAAACAGAAAATTTAGATTCCCATCCAAATGATGTATGATGTGAGAAGTCAGGTCCTACTCCACCATCTTGCTTAAAAAAAAAAAAAAGGTCTGCTTCATTTTTATGTTTAGTACTTCATACAACCCCTTCCTCAAAAGTGGTGTTCAATCAGTGTTCAGTTGATGCTTGAATGATGAGTGGTTATAAATTCTCAAAGTTCTCTTTCTAATATGTGAAATCAGTAGGGCTGAATTGAGTCTAGATTGGCCCAAACATGTAGTTGAAGGCAGAGGAAAGGCACCTCCTCACACCCTACACAAGCACCTCATTTGTTAGTATCTATCAAAGCAAGAAAGAAGTCCCCACTGGGGGAATGAGCACTTACAGTAGCACAGATTATGTTTATACTTATTCAAACTTTGTTTAGCAGTTCACCTACCAACAGCATGAACAATTCAAGACAAGTTGATTTTGCTTCCATTAATCAGTATCAACTATAAACTATTTGATCTTAGGAAAAGAGAATGTCTAACTTGTATGGAGGAGCCCAGTGAAGGATTTTCATTGCACACAATAGCAATAAACATTTATTTTGCACTTACTATTTCCAGGGATAGGTCTAAGTATCTACATACGTTACCTTATTTAATCCTTTACTCTGACACCGAGAGGTAGGTCCTATTAACTAATCCAATCTTCCAGCTAAAAAAAACAGTTTAGAAAGATTATGTTACTTGTCTGGAATCAGCAAGTAGGTCTGGAAAGGGGATACAAAGATCTCTAACCCCAAAGCTGGATCTCTTGTAAAAGAAACTCAGTGTATACTTTCTAAGCTTAAAATTAAGACTCTTTACATTTACACATTGTTTAGCAGTTTACAAAGTGATTTCATACAATTCTTACTTGGTCCTTCTAGCAACCATTTTAGAGAGTTAGCCAACTCTTAAGGATCAATCAGTCATTCAGGAATTAAGACCTAGAGATACTGAGACCTGTTCAGGTAGCATAGCTGGGAAGCAGCAGACCCGAACTCAAACTCTGAACTTCTAACTCCAACTCTGGGGCTCTTTTTATTATCCCATAGCTGTTCATGGGCTTTAGAACATGCACCTAACTTGGAATTGATTTTAGAGTCTGAAGCATAGTCTTCAATTACTGTTAAGGGAACAAAAGATTCTTCTTTGGGAAGCACTGCTATTCTTCATAATGTCAGTGAATCCGGTACTAATCAAAATGAACAATCTTGGTTTAGTAAAATTGGAGGTGTGACTCTAAAGTCAAGAGATTGGCTTTGCACATTTGTATGTATGTATGACTTACAAAAAGAGGTTTACAAAATGCCTTGGAAAACAGCAGGTTTTGGGGGTTGATCAAGGCTTCTGGCTGAGAAGTCAATATGTCCCAAGGTAGTTATTCAGAGTGGACCATACTCTTTCAGGAGTGACCTTATATATTTTTTTAAAAGATTTTATTTATTTATTTGACAGAGAGAAAGAGGGAGAGAGAGAGCACAAACAGGGGGAGCAGCAGAGGCAGAGGGAGAAGCTCCCCGCTCAGCGGGGAGCCCCATGAGGGGCTTGAACCCAGGGTCCCCCTGGGATCATGACCTGAGAGGAAGGCAGACCCTTTACCGACTGAGCCCCCCAGGCCCCCCAGGAGTGACCTTATGTATTCATCAAGTAATCTATCCCATTGTTGGACAGACACAGTATATTTTTACTTGAAAGCTATCTGAGATGTGAAAGAAAGATTTCAAAGAGTAGAATAAAGCAGAAGACAGACTTTGCCCTTGAGTAGTTTACAAGGTGGGAAAAAAAGACCGGGTAAGACAAGAGTACAAAATTTGATCATTCCACTCGGATTCTCTAGGATAGTCCTTTTGCTCATTCTCTCCCATGATCCTGTATCATGGGTTCTGATCATTGGCCACTGAAGTACTAAACTTCTGTTCCTTGCTTGCTGTTTCAGGTTTGGGATTATGGTGGACAGGTGTGGAGAGATTTTAGCTCTGGGAAGGAGCTCTCTGCACTGGATCCTAATCACCATGAAAAATTGCCGTGAACACTTTCTTCTTTTCCTGCTGGCACCTGTGGGAGAGCCTGCTTCCTGAAGCCCACCTATGCTGGGCCACACGCTGGCAAAGAACCTACATGAACTCATTGTAAAAAAATGCAGTTGTTACTTCTTTAGTTTAAGATTTTTATTGCTTAGAAGTTTTCATTGTGAATAAATTATGATATGAAATTATGATATATGTACCATTTAGAGAATAATGCTAAAACAAACATCTTGCAATCACCTCTCAATTTAGAAACTAGAACATTATCAGTGACTAAAAAGCCTTTTCTGTGCCCCTTCCTGATCACACTCCAGAAATAGTCACTATCTTGAATTTTGTGTCGATACTCTTGCTTTTACATGATTTTATCACCTATATATGAATTGTATGAAACAGATTCTTTAGTTTTGCCTGTTTTGAAGTTTTATATGAACTGTATCCTATTGTGTGTATTTCTTGTTACTTGCTTCTCTCTCTGAAACTTGCTTTTGAGATTTATCCATGTTAATGCTGTGGATAATTTATTTCAGCTATTATATAGAGCTCCATCTTATGAACATACCGCAATTTATTTATCCATTCTATTATTTATAGATATTTGGTTTTTTCCTTTTTGTTACTATAAACAATGTTTTGGACATTTGTACATGTCTCTTCATAAACACATGTATGAAAATTTCTCTCTAGGGTGTGTACATAGATAAGACTTGAATTTCTAGTCAAAATATAAGCATGTTTAAATTCACTAGGTAATGTCAAACTTTTTCAAAATGATTTTAACAATTTATACTCCCTCTACTAATAAGTAAGAAAAGCTTTTATTCTTGCTGCCTCTTGGTGCTTTTGACTTTTCAAATTTTTGTTAATCTATAAACAAAATTTGATATCACTGTGGTGTTTTAATTTACATCTTTTTCTGATGGTTAATGAGGTTGAATATCTTTTCATACATTTTTTAAAAGATTTTTAAAAATTTATTTATTTGACAGAGAGAAAGAGCACAAGTAGGCAGAGCCACAGGCAGAGGAGAGGAAGAAGCAGGCTTCCCGTGGAGCAGGGAGCCCAATGCAGGGCTTGATCCCAGGACCCTGAGATCATGACCTGAGCTGAAGGCAGATGCTTAACTGAGCCACCCAGGTGCCCCTCTTTTCATACATTTAAGGACAATTTGTGTTTTCCAATCTGTGAAATTCTGGTCCATGTTCTTTTACTCATTTTTTGATGGGTTGATCATCTTTTTCTTTTAGTTCTTCAAATATTCTGATTACTAATATTTCATCCACTTTATGTGCTGCAAATATTGTTTTCCAGCAAAAAGATACTAGTTTTCAGCTGAACTATCTCCCAACACCTAAACCACTCACTATCTTTTTCTTACCTTTATATGCTGTGACTGCAACTTGCTTTTTCCGATCTACCACCTGAAGTACATGGCCATGCTATTCAGTAGGGACCTTCCAATTCCCTTTTTTGTTGCACGGGTTCTGGCACTTCAGAAATGGTGTGAGCTACCAACAGAACCTGGATCCTGGATAGGTTTGTATTCAGAGTCTACCATTAATTACTTGTTCTTGGACGTTGGGCAAGTCCTTATTTTGTACCTAATGTGCCAATAAATCTACTTTAAAGGGATGTTGTGTCCTAGTGCTATATTTTGTAGTTGGTGAAACTGATAGGTGCTCAAACAAAATTTGGTGTTTAGATTCACCTCAAATTCATTTGCACAGGCAAATGTGATACCTACAAGTAAATGGAAGAATCCTTAACTGCTTAGTGTATTTGGCTGATGAAAATAGTAACCTCTATGACACTTTTGTAATTGAGGATTTTCAGGCTCACTGGAATAAAATTCATGAATGAGGTACCATGAGGAATCCCAAATGAATAGGGCATAGTCATCTCCATTAAGGTATGAATATTTTAAACAGGATATTTGGAGAAATAGAAGGTTAATTTTTAGATATGTAAGCCTTTTATCATCCTCTGCGTAATTGGATTCAGAAAATTGCTTTGAAGCAGAGGCTCTGGGTTGAAGAAGTCACTGAAATTGCTCATCTTAATTACAAAACTTTATTGCTGATAGTGCCTGTTACTTTTTTTTTTATATTATTTCCTGTGTAGCAAATGTTACCCTCCCCACATTGAAGACAGAGCTCTGGGAGAGGGTGGCTTTGGGAGTCATCCTCCACTTCTCGTTTTCTTTATCCTCGCATTTCTGGACTCTGACCAAATCCTCTCTGTTCTCCTTTCACCGTTCCTCAATTAGTTCCCTCCACTGTATGCCTGCTGCCCCTGCTTTAGTCCTGCCTTTCTCAGCTCACTGGAAAACTGGAATAGAATCCTAACAGGTCTCCCTTCCTCCATCATCACGCCCCCTCCAATTCATCCTTTATCTTGCTGCCAGAGAATGTTTTAAAATTGGAATCTCATTATATGACCTACTTGTTTAAAGCTTTTTATGGCTCCTGTGGCCCCTAGAAAAAGGCCTTGTGTTCTTACTATGGCACATGAGACCAGCCCTCCCTTGTTTCTTCCTCACGTTCCATGCCAAACCCGTCTACTGATGGTCTCTGGGGCTGCCATATGGTTTCATGCCCTGTTCTTTGGTTTATGCTGTCCTCACCACCTTGTGTGCTATTTACCACCTTGCTTGCCTAGTGATGCCTGCTTATTCAACACTTAGCCCAAGTGCCAACTCTTCTTTGAAACTGCTCCTGGATCCTCTAGATCACATTGGCAATTCCTAATTGGTCCATTTCCCCGTGTATTTATTTATTTCTTTTTAATTTATTTTTTAAAAGATTTTATTTATTTGTTTGAGACAGAGAGAGAATGAGTGGTGGGGGGGGCAGAGGGAGAGAGAGAGAGAAGCAGACTCCCTGCTGAGCAGGAAGCCCGATGCAGGGCTTGATCCCAGCACCCAGAGATCATGACCTGAGCCGAAAGCAGACACTTAACAGACTGAGCCACCCAGGCACCCCACCGTGTAGATATTTTTATTCAAACCAGTCTTACTTGAGTAAATTTTGTCTCCCCCTCACTAGGCTCTGAGCTTCTTAAGTGGGGAAGTCTTACTTTCTCATTAGTTTGTGTATCCTTGTCCTTAGTGTGGTACCCAGAACATGGGAAATGCTCAACATATATTTGTTGGTGGACTGGGTGGATGGGATGAATGTAGGTTTGAAAGGGAAAGTGGTTTTTGAGCTGATCTTTAAGGATACATAGTATTTCAATGGCTAGAGGGATTTCAAATGGAGTGTGGAAATCCCCGGCAGCAATGCAATTCAGCGTCCATGTGAGTTATGTAGTAAACCTATAAAGAGAAATAAGAGCTGTGAATTTAGGTTAGGTGCTGGAGGACTGTAAATGACAAGTTTGTAAGTTTGAACTTTATTTGGGAAGGAAAAGCCTTTACAAAAGATTTTTGAGGGGAAAACAACATGATCCAAATTTTACACTCTAAGAAGAGTTATCTGGAGCTTTGTATAAATTGACGTAGACAGGTAAGAGAGAGGAGGCAGGGAGATAAGTAATGGTGCTGTTGCTAGAGCCCAACCAAGAGGTAATGAGGTACAAACTTTGTGTCTTTATATCTGATACAGGGCTTAGCAGAGCTCCTTGCTCATGGAAAGTGCCAATAAAATGTTTTGACCAAATAAAAGAATGAAAAATGAATCAAAGCAATGTGACGGAGTTGATGTTTAGATGTGAGGCAGTCCAATAATGGCCTGTTTTCATTCACATTGCTAGAGAGAGAGACTGGCTGAGGGACCAAAGGGTTTCCTGTGGCACAGATAGATTAGAAAATCTCCCAGCTTTCCTTGTTGTTAAGTTTGTCTGACTCCATGAAAATACATCAGCATCTCCTATTTCCAACCAGTTAATCCACTACAAAGATGCACTGGGCCGAGCTGGAGGAGGGCACCAACTTTGTTTTATGACTAGTCAAGTCAGAACCAATCATAGCCAGCATTTATTGAGCACTTAATATGCCAGGAATAGTTTTGTGAATTTTAATGTTTTGTCTCTTTTAATCCTCACTACAATACTCTGAGGATTATACAATTACTTTCCTCATTTAACAAATGAAGAAACCAAGACACATAAAGGTCATTTTGCCTAAGGTTGCAGACTTGAGATTTGTATTAGGTAGTCTAACTTCAGTCCAACTCTTAACTTTAATGCTAAAAGAGAGTTGGTGAAATTGTGGTTGAAGCCTTCATAGCTTGATACTAAGAAGCTTTGGAAATATTAACCATTTCCCTTTTGTACTTATTCTCTAGCCCAGCCAGTCACCCTATCATTTCCTGTTCTTTTCTACCTCTGGGCTTTCATGAATTTTGTTTTGATGGATTATGAGTTCTCTGCTGTTTCCTTCTGGTTATTTCATGCTTGAGTTCTCCAAGAAGCCTCTTCAGACTAACACCTCACCATTCTGGTCCTTAACTCGTTCTTTCCATGAGGTTCATAGAAAGCAGGGTGGTATGAGCACTAAAGTAACTTGATTTTAGTGCCAGACAGAGCTATGTTTATTTATTTATTTTTTAAAGATTTTATTTATTTATTTGACAGAGAGAGACATAGCGAGAGCAGGAACACAAGCAGGGGGAGTGGGAGAGGGAGAAGCAGGCTTCCCGCAGAGTAGGGAGCCCTATGTGGGACTCGATCCCAGGACCCTGGGATCATGACCTGAGCCGAAGGCAGACGCTTAACGACTGAGCCACCCAGGCGCCCCAGAGCTATGTTTAGATCACACTTGCCATTTATTAACTGTGTGACAATAAGCAAAATATTTAACCTCTACACATCAGTTTCATAACTTGTAAAGTGGAAATAATACTCACCTTGAAGTTTTTTTGTGTGTGAATTTAAACGAGATGATATATATTTAGTGCCCAGTACAGAGTGGGAGCTAACCCCCATGACTCATATACTCACTTCGTTGGTTCAAAAAGTGTTTCTTGTGGACCTACTATGTGAGAATAATACTAGGCATAAAATAGGGATAATATTGGTCACAGGAGGGCTATGTCTTTCACAGATTGGAGTAACTCCTTCCTAGATACTGCTTAGATAAAGCTGTAAAGAATTTTCTTTCTTGAACCTCTTTTCTGATTTCACGAAGGGAAAAAAAGACCAGGTATTTTGTTGAAGAGAGGTTTTTGTTTGTTTTAATCAAATGAAACACCAAATACAAAAAATAGCAGTCCCTTTCCCCATTCTTATGTCTTAATTCCAATCGCTTTCAGTTCTTTTAGTTGTTTGTACTGTTACCTACCTCCATATTTGAAAATAACATCTGTACACTGCTATTTCTTAGTTTATTCATATTTTACATTACCTATTGATTCCCTCTGATAAATGAGACTGAAGTCTCTTTCACACACCTCCTCTATTTTCTTCCCTCCCATTCTTCCATCATAGTGATGTTGTAATTTTTGGTTAAATCAGTATTTGGAATTATTTTATTGTGACAATATAAGTATTATTTACTGTAGAGCCAAGTAGTATACTGAATTATATTTTCTTTTTATACAAATGTTTGATTTCCTGGAGTTAACTGGTGCTTTATGAAAAATAAACTTTTAATTTTGGAATAATTTTCGATTTCCAGAAAAGTTGCAAAGATAGTAAAGAGTGTTTCTATACACCTTTCAACTAGTTTCCACTAATATCTTACATTATCACGGTACACCGTCCATACTAAAAAACCAACATTGGTACATTGCTAATAACCCCAAACTTTGTTAGGGTTTCAATCATTTTTCCACTAGCATCTTTTTTCAGTTCCAGAATTCCACCTGAGGCGTCACATTGCATTTGGTTGTCCTGTCTCTTGAGTCCCATCTGGTCTGTTACAGTTTCTCAGTCTTTCTTTGCTTTTCATGACCTTGACAGTTTTGAGGAGTATTGGGCAGATGTTTTGTAAAGTGTTCTCCAATAAGGGTTTGTTTAAATTTTAAAGATTGGGATTATGGGTTTTCGGGAAGAACAGACTCAGAGAGAGAGAGAGTGCCCTTTTCATCACATTAGTGGATATATAACATAATCATGAATTATCACTGGTGGTGCTAACCTTAATTACTGGCCAAGGAAGTATTTATTAGTATTTTCCAGTGTGAAGTTACTATCCTTGTTCTATATAATCCACTTTTTGGAGGTAAATCACAAGGCCTGGCTCACACTCACAGAAAGGCATAACTAGGCCTCATCTCCTGGAAGGGAGAGAGAGATCTACGTAAGTTTTTCTTTTTCCCCCTTAAGTATTTGTCTCTTCTCTCTCACTTATTTATTTATTTATTCAGTCATTTATTTATATCAGTATGAATTTATAGGTGTTTATTTTATACTTTGGATTATGTCATATACTGGGTTATTTATTTTTTTGCTCAAATCGTTCCAGCTTTGGCCATTGGAAGTTCTTTCAGGTTGACTCCTGCATCCCTTTGATATGATCCCATGCTTATGCTTTTTGAGTACTTTCCTACTTTCTGACACTACAAAATGCTCCAGTTTCATCTTGTATGATTTTCCCTTCTTGGCCTTAGAATTAGCCATTTCTCTAAGAGTTTCAGTTCATTTTATTGGGAAATGGTATTTAGAAATCGTGACCAGAATGTGGGTTGTTTTAATTTTTATTGCTTGGTTTTCTACGTGTCTATTGCTAACTTTTCTTAAGTGTTCCAATGGATCTGCCAACTGTTTTTAAATCTTATTTACAAAAGCTCAAACAATCATATAAGCTGTCAGTTCCATTTCCCCTCAGATATCAGTCTCTCAGAATCATCTATCCTCTTGACTTACTTTTTATTCCAGGTCTGCTTCACTGCTGTCTTCCTAGACTTTCCTCCTCTGTTACATAGGACTTCTCTTTGTTATTAAATTATAATAGAACTTCCGTCTCCTCAATCCCAAATCTCACTTTGCTTTGGTTTTACTGGAGCATGCGTTCATGTGCTGGATAGCATCCCTGGTAGAGTTACCTAAAAAAGTATGAAGGAGATAAAATTTTTGACCTGTAGGTCTGAAAATGTGTTATTCTATCCTCATAGTAGATGGATAGATTGGTTGTGCATCTGAATGTTTAAGGCTATTATTTAAGTCTATAATTGCATTTTCTTCTATCTCCAGCAGTTGTTGAACTAAAGTCATTCTGATTTCTTATTGTATGCCGTATGGGTTTTTCCCTCTTGCAATGCTTCTGAATTTTCCTGATTACATGCCTTTTTCATTCATAGTATTTTTTTTTTCCACTTATGATAAAGCACAGGATGGAGTGTTCTAACCTGGAGGCTCATGTCTTTCAGTTTAAGGAGATGTATATTTTTGTTTGATAATTTTATTCCTCTCCTTTTCTGTCTCTGTCTCTTTGGAGCTATTATTTGTTGAATGTTATTCCTGAATTTGTTAATTTTCTTTTATCTTCTATTGTCTTTTCTTTTGACTTATGATTCCCCTATTTTCTAAGATATTGTCTTGACCTTATCTTCCAGTACTTATTTTTGAGTTATTCTAGTAAATCTCTCAAAAATTTCTTTCAAGAATTCTTTCTATCTCCCCTTTTTTCACTAAGTTCCTGTTTTCATCGCATCTTGTTTTTGTTTTACAGTTGCATTATCTTTTCTCTCTTAGGATACTGAGGGTAATGTATCATTCTTCCATCACTCTAGATTGTTTCTACACAGAATTCCATGTTGAAAATCACTTTCTTTCAACATTTTTAAAGCATTAGTCATTCTTTTATAGCTTTAGTGGTTATGTTGAGAAGTCTGATATTATTCTGATTTCCAATTCTTTGTAAATTATCTGGATTTCCCATTTCTACTAAACTCTCTTCTTTATCTCTGGTATTCTGAAATTTCATGATTCTATGCCCTTTTCTTGCATAGTACAAGGCACAGGTTGGTGCTTCAATCTGAATATATATTCTGTCAGTGGAGGTTAATAATAATAATTTCTAATATTTATTGAGTGCCTATTATGAGCCAGACACTGTGTTAGGTGTATCATTTCACTGATACACACCCCAAACGATCCTATGAGATAGGTCTTTATTATTATTATTATCATTATTATTATTATTATTATTTTAAAGAGGAAGAACCTGAGGTACAAAAAGTTATGTAACATGTCAAGGGTAGGTAAGGGAGCAAGACAAGAACTTTCTGAGTGTAATGATGTAGTGCTCATAGCCTCTTATCTGGTTTAAAGTCTCATCATCATGGAAATGATCATCTCTTTCAAGATGACTTTTCAAATCCTCATTATGATATGTGAATTCTATAGTTCAATTATCAGATATTAATCTTAATGCTAATATTTTGGCAAGGGGTGTGTGTGAAGTGGGCAAGGGGACCACCTAAAAGGAAACTTTCAATCTGATGCAAATATTAATGAAAAATCACTACCTTTGGGGGAAAAATTAAAATGTGAATTTTCTGTTTAAAAAAAGATTATGCTCAAATACCTAAAACTGTCTGGTCCCAGGAAGCCTTCTGGTACAAAGAGCAGTAGCTGTGGTGGTGAGGGCAGTATGGACAGAGTTTCAGCCTTGTCTTGCTTCTTAAGTGAGCCGTCTATTGGAAGCACCTTAACATGGCTGTTCACAAAAGTTGTGTCAGCAACACAACAGCCAGTCAGAGAGTGATTCAGATATTTATTGAGACTTTTTTTCAGGGGTCCTGATTAAATAAATTAATTAATTTATTAATCTCTGGGGAGACAATCTTTTTAGATGCTAAGGATTCTACAGAGAGGAGAGCCAGAAAGAAGATTGGAAAGCAAACCAGTTCAGTCAAGGGGTGACTGGCCTTCCTGAGTAAAGTTTTTTGAACATAAGTCAAAATTACTAGGGAGTTAATGGTACTTCTTTAGAATAACCTTTGGAATTATCCAAAATAATCATTTACACACAGGCACTTAATTCTGAGTAATTAATGTCTGTCTGTATAACCCAGCAACTTAATGAGCTGGGGTGTAGCAGGGGCACACTGAGTCACTGGAGAACCCCAGAGGACTGGCTGTGAAAAGAGCCCCTCAGCTTGCCAGGGTTTTTGGTAATAGCTGGAACATTTTTATAAGTGCATCATTATTGAGTTCTAGCCTAAAGGCGTATTGGCTTTAGGCAAGGTTCCATGTACCCTGTTATATTGCAGATACAAATGCATCTCTAGATTAATTGTGACAGTCAACTCCTTCATCTTCTATGGGCAAAAAGTTTGAAAGCATAATTCTCTGTAGTAAATTAGCCTTGAGCTGAGAGATAGATTTGGCCTAAAAAACAAAATCATCAAGTAGATAATCTTTGATGCCTCACTTTGTGAGCCTTTTCTCTCCCTTTTAAATCATCTTTTGGCAGACTCTCTAGCCCCCAGTATTTTCATCCCCATCTTGGTCTCTCTCAAGAGAAATGCTTTAATAGTTTACCAATGATAATTGCCCAAATAGTATTACATCATGATATTCTACCCAACAGTATTCACATTTAAGAAGAAGCTTTGTAGGAAAGGAATCCAAAGGAATGCTGTGTGGTAGAATCTCAGGCACTATACTCATTCATGGAACATTAATTACTGTTCAAATGCTGGGAAAACAAAGATTAATAAGATGTGGCTCTAACCTTTGAGACTTTCACTGTCCGGTAGGGGAGACAGAAACATAAAAAACTAATTATATAATACAATATGATTAGTTTTAATCATGGAAACAAGATAATGGATTGATTTATTATATCTGGAGTGGGAGGCTGAATTGAGTAGAGGAAATCATGAGAGGCTTCATGTAGAAAAGTGACAGTTGAGATAAATAATCTATGGTGATAAATAATGGGGGAATTTTAAGCACCCAATACATTTAAAGGGTGAAGCTGATTGTCTTCCAGGAGGGGAAAAATTTTGAGCCTCAGGACTCCCTTGGACCCTGTTGAATCATGTTGGGTAGAAGAATCCTTATTCTGTCTGCCCTGAAGCAGCACCAAGAGCAGCAAAACCTGAAACTGACAGCAGAGCCAGAAATGACAAAGAGCAGGAGGTGTTTTACTTAGCTCTCTCTAAGGGAAACAGCAATGTCCATAACATTAAAAAAATGCTGGGAAGGCTACTCTACGCCCTCATAAGTCCAGATTTATTAAGTGCACTAAAATGGTACTGCCAAAAGGAAATAACTGGAGAATTTTCTGGAGCCAAGGCGGGCAGAATATGCAGTGATGAGAAGTTGGAAAGCAGCATTATCATTTTCCAGACTAGATTTCACTTTGTTCCACTTCAACCAACGGCTACCTTGGTCCAACACAAAATTTAAAACAAGACCATAGCAAGCCTTTGTTCCAAATGAAAAGATGGAAAATAACACATACAATAGAAGTAAGGAAATCCTTCTGCAAGCTTCCTTGGCAGGAAAAGGTGGTAGGGCAGGGCAGGGAAAAGGTGGAGGAATAAAGAAGGAAAAAGACTGGAACCAGTGGTTATTAACATTTTACACTGAGGCTTTGTGTGATGGTTTAGTACATTGTTGAAAAGCACAATGGTCAATTATTCCTTACATCAGAATTTACTGTTTACTTGGCTAATTATTTTAGTAATCTGAAGATCCCCTCCTGTGATTGAAGCAGCACTAAGTAGGAATGAAATGGTCATAATGGGTGCCAAAAGAAAGGTAAAACCTGTGGACTTGAGCTTCTCTGTTGGTGACATGTAGACTGTGTCTATAGGAAAGCAAATGTGGGATATAAAATGGTTTATCTACAGTTTTTGGCTATTATAACTACTAAACAGAGAGGCTGCACAGATGACCTGGCTTTTTGGACTGAAGTTGGTTGAAGAAGTTAAAGAAGTTTCTGAGGAAAAAAATTATTGCTCACAAATTTGGCTTATGTACCTATCTATGCTTGCCAAAGCCAAGCATAAATTATTTTCTATTAGCAATTGTTGTTCAATGCATTCCTTATGTTAAGTTCTCCAGGATGGCTTCATTCACTAAACAAATGTTTTTTTGAGCACCCACTATATTTGAGCATTATTTTTTTTATTGCATAAGATAGTACAAATATGAATTAGAGGTGGATTCTGTTTTCAAGGAGACTAGTGTCTAATAGGGGAAGTAAGTATAGAGCAAGATAGAAAGTGACAAGTGCCTTGAAAAGAGTATATAGTTACTATGCTACCAACATTTGGGTAACTGTTGCTTTACTATGATGTTCAGAAGAGATTTTGTGGGTAAAAAAAGGCTAAATTTGGCCTTGAAGGAGCCTAAATGCATATAGATAGAGCTGAATAGGAAGGTCATTTCAGTGGAGCATAGATGATATGAGTAAAGGCAATGACACAGGAAAGCTCAAGGTGAGACAGAAATGATGAGTAGATAGTGACTTCATGGGAGCAGTCATCCAGGGAAATAGTGGGAGCTAAGTAAGGTGAGGAATAGGCTTTGAACACTAGGTGAGAGAATTTATGTATTTATTTTTAAAAGATTCATCCATTCATTTGAAAGAGAAAGAGAGCGAGAGAGAGCATGAGGAGGGGGAGGGGCAGAGGGAGAGGGAGACAAGCAGACTCCCTGCTGAGCAGGGAGCCCAATCTGAGGCTTGATCTCAGGACCCCAAGATAATGACCCAAGCTGAAATCAAGAGCTGGACACTCATCCGACTGAGCCACCCAGGTGCCCCTAGGTGAAAGAATGTAAACATTTTTTTTTTCAAGTAAGTAGGAAGAAGTCAATGGATTTTTCTTTTTTTATGTTATCTTTTTTTTAAATTTAAATTCAGTTAGCCAACATATAGTACATCATTAGTTTTCGATGTAGTGTTCAATGATTCATTAGTTGCATATATACAATGGAGTATTACTCAGCTATCAGAAAGAAAGGATACCTACCATTTACATCGACATGGATGGAATTGAAGGGTATTATGCTAAGTGAAATAAGTCAATCAGAGAAAGACAATTATATGGTTTCACTCATATGTGGAATATAAGGAATAGTGAGAGGATCATAGGGGAAGTGAGGGAAAACTGAATAGATTTTTCTTAATTTAAATCTATTTTATTGTGTTAAGAACACAACATGAGATTTACTCTCTTAATAACTTTTTTTTTTAAAGATTTTATTTATTTATTTGACAGAGAGAGAGACAGCGAGAGAGGGAACACAAGCAGGGGGAGTGGGAGAGGGAGAAGCAGGCTTCCCGCCGAGAAGGGAGCCCGATGCGGGGCTCGATCCCAGGACACTGGGATCACGACCTGAGCCGAAGGCAGCCACTAACGACTGAGCCACCCAGGCGCCCCTCTTAATAACTTTTTAAGTGTATAGTACTGTATTGTTAACTATAGGCCTAATGTTGTACAGAAGATCTCTAGAACTTATTCATCTTGCATTTCTGAAAATTTATACCCATTGATTAGCACCTCTCCATTTCTCCATCCCCTTAGCCCCTGGAAACCACTATTCTATTTTCTCCATCTATAGAGAAGTCATATACGTGTAGAAGTGCAGTATTGTCTTGTGATCAACTTATTTCATTCAGCATAATTTCCTCCAGGTTCATGCAATTTGTCATATATTGCAGGATTTCCTTCTTTTAAAGGCTGAATAATATCCTGTTGTATGTATATAGTACATTTTCTTTATCCATTCATCCATCAATGGACATTTGGATTGTTTTCACACCTTGACTTTTGTGAATAGTACCACAATAAACATGGGAGTGCTAATATCTGTTCAAATCCCGATTTATTTCTTTTGCATAAATACCCAGAAGTGGGATTGCTTATGGTAGTTTTCTCCCTCTCTCTTTCTCGCTCTCTCTCTATATATTTGAATTCTGCTACTATTGGGTTTCACTTATTTGTTGGGTCCAGTTGGTCTACACTGTTACTCAAATCTGCTGTTTTTTTGTTGATTTTCTGTTTGGTTGTTTTATCCATTATTAAAGTGGGATACTGAAGTTGCCCTACTGTTATTGTATTGCTATTTATTTCTCCCTTCAGTTCTGTCAATGTTTGCTTTAAATCTTTAGGTGCTCTGATATTGGGTGCATATGTATTTATAATTTTTATATCTTCCTTATGAACTGACCCTTTTATCATTATGTAATGTCCTCTTTCTCTCTCTTGTGACAAGTTTTAGTGTATTGTGTCTATATAGTCACCTCTGTTCTCTTTTGGATACAATTTGCATGGAATATCTTTTCTTATCCCTTCACTTTAAGCCTGTGTGTCCTTATTTATGTGTTTCAGATATAACTAAAATAAATACCTTGTAGACAACATATAGTTGTATCTTGTTTTTATAATGTGTTCAGTCACTTTATGTCTTTTGCTTTGGGACTTTAATTCATTTTCACTTAAAGTAATTATTGATAAGGAAGAATATACTATTGTCATTTTGTTAATTGTTTTCTGTTTGTCTTATAGTTCTACGTGTTTTGTTGATTTTTTTATATTTATATGCTTTGATTCCTCTCTTTTCTTTTTCTTTTGTGTAACATCTACAGGTATTTTCTTTGTGCTTACCATGGGGCTTACATAAAATATCTTATAACAGTCTATTTAAAGCTAATATCAACTTAACTTCAATCATATACCAAAATTCTGCACTTTACTAGTATCCTTCTTACACTTTGTTATTGATGTTACAATTTACATGTTTTGTACCATATATGTGATATATATGAAACATATATCATATGTTGTATATATTATGTATCCATTAATATATTTTTAGTCATAGTTTTTTAAGGATTTATTTACTTATTTTAGAGAGAAAGAGAGAGTGTGTGCAAGTGGGGGAAGGGGCAGAGGGGGAGGTACAATATTTTAGGTTGGCAGTTTCTTCCTTTCAGCACTTTGAATATATTATCCTGTTCACTCTGGCATGCAAAGTTTCTGCTGAAATACCCACTAATAATCTTATAGGATTTCCCTTGTGTGTAACAAGTTGTTTTTCTCTTGCTGCTTTCAAAATTTGCTTTTTGTCTTTATCTTTTGACAATTTGATTATAATATATCTCTGTGTGGATTTCTTTGGGTTCATTTTATTTGGGATCATTTGGGCTTCCTGAATCTGGATGTCCATTTCCTTCCCATATTTTCAGTGATTATTTCTTTGAATAATTTTTTATCCTTTTTTCCCCCTCTTTCTTCTCCTCCTGGGCTTTCCATAATATGCATATTGGTTTCCTTGATAGTGAACCATAAACCCCTTAAGTTTTCTGCATTCTTTTTCATTCTTTTTGCTGTCTGATTGGATACTTTCAAATGAACTGTCTTTGAATTTGTTGAGTTTTTTTTTTGTTTTTTTTTTTGTCTTTCTGTGCTCTAGTGTGCTGTTAAACCTCTTCTCTGAATTTTCAGTTCAGTTATTTTATTCTTCAGCTTCATGATTTCTGTTTGGTCCTTTTTAATGTTTTCTTTTTGATCTCTTTGTTGAAATTTTCTTTTTTCTTTTTTAAAGATTTTATTTATTTATTTGAGACAGACAGAGAGAGATAGAGAGAGCACAAGCAGAGGATGATCAGAGAGAAAGGGAGAGGCAGACTCCCTGCTGAGCAGAGAGCCCAACATGGGGCTTGATCCCAGGACCCTGAGATCATGACCTGAGCTGAAGGCAGAGGCTTAACCGACTGAACCACCCAGGTGCCCCTGTTGAAATTTTCACTTTGCTCATGTATTGTTCTCCTGAGCTTACTGAGCATTTTTATGATGGTTATTTTAATTTTCTGTCAAGTATTTCATATATCTCTGTTTCACTGTGATCATTTTCTGGGATTTTATCTTATTCCCTTGTTTGAATTGTGTCTCCCAGTTACTTTATTTTCCTTGATGCTGTACTGGTATCTACACATTAGAAAAATCTGCCACTTCTCCTAGCCATGTACAGAAGATCTTCACTAATCAACCTGGCCAGAGCTTGTGTGGGCCTCTAAAATCTTCGTGCTAGTCCAAACTGCCATCTTTGTTCTTAGTGGCCTCCAAACAGCTAGATTATACCTCTGATAGATTCTACTTTGGGCTATAGCAGGAAGCTTTGAAGGGTGCTTGTATTTTAGTGCAAACTACCTTCTTTGCTCTCAGTGGATCCCAAGTATCTATTCTGGATCCTGTTAACATTCCAAGACAGAAACCATCCCTTGGGCAACCCCCAGAGGTTTAAATGTTTGATATGTGGTCCAATTCTTTCCCTCCCCAGAGAGAAAGAATTTTCTTCCTCCACCTGCTTGCTCTGTACTGAACCAGGACTCCTCCTGTGGCAAGTGTCTGCTCCCTAGTTCAAATTACCATCTTTGTTCTCTGTAGCCCAGAAGAATCTAGTATACACATGGTCCCACCAGTGCTCTCAGACAGGCGAGATAAAATCCAGTCCCTTGGGAATCATCTAGAAAAGTTGAGATATTAGATATACAATCTAACTCTTTCTCTTCCCTGGAAGAAGCTGGGAGCTGGGGATTTCCTCCTAATTATATGGCATTGTGCTGGGTATGGGGATTATGGAGAGAGGGTTTCTTCATTTTCCTACCAGTTTGGATGTGGATGGTTTCACATTTGCCTGGGTTGTAGGAGCTTCTCAAATAGTTTCTTATTTCTCCCAAAGGGAATTGATTTATGTACTACTGTGGAATTGGTGTGTCCATGAGGGAAAGAAGAGTTCAGGGCTTCTTATTCTGCTATCTTGCTGAAGTCATTGTCAATGGGGTTTTTAATCAAGGAATTGATAGTATTAAAGAGATGGTTTCTGAATATTTATCTGAAATGAGTTTTATGGGCTTACTAGCAAGCATATTGGTGCAGAAGCCACAGCTAGGTGTGTGCACAAGAAAGCTCAGTTCTTTTCAAAATAAGGTCATAGAAAGTACTCAGTTTCATTGGTCTTGATGTATACTAATCATTAGAGATGGTTTATACAATGTATTTTTACTTCTTCTTTCCTTCCTTCATCCATCCATCCAGTCAACATTATCTTAAAGAGATTAATACTTTTCTATGTGTCCAAAGCTATATGTTCTCATTACCCCAATTCCTAAATCATGTAAAATGGATATATGATTTCCAAGAATTTATATACATAAGTAAATAATATCTGATTAATATGAGCAAGCTTGCAAGCAAAATCAGGTGTCCCTTAAATTAACCAGATAATGAATAGATAAATTCTTTGATTTTTGGCTATGAATACTCTAGGTTTATCCCACACAAAATGAAATGGACAATTAAGGCAATTCAGTCCCCATATTCTCTTCTTAAGAGAAAAGCAGGATTAAAAAAAATGTTTGAAGAGGTGAGGATTGTGGATTGACTAAACTTAGCTAAATTAGTAATATTTAATAATTATTTATAGAATAATTATTTGATTCCTATATCAGTTTTCCCTATGTGAGCATTACAAATAATAACATGCTTATTTAGAGAATTTAAGAACTTTTAACATGTCTGATTTTCTAACTATGGAAATAGTCATGAGCCATACTGGTCATTTGATCTTTTATAGGTGAGTGGTCCCACAATGTCTCCTCATACCCATCTTCTAGCAAACTCCATCAATATGGCCAAGATTTGCATCTGAAGTGTCCTAGGATCAGGCCTTGGACATTTTCTCTTTTATAACAACATCTACCTCCAAGCGATTTCATCTAATTTCATAGTTTTAAACACCATATATATGCTAATGACTCCCAAATTTATATCTCCATCTAAACCTTTGTGAAATCCAGAGCTATAAATCCATTTGCCTACTTGATATCTCCACTTGGATGTCTAAAAGGCGTCTCAACTATAACAAGTTCAGCTGAGTTTTTTTCTTGAATCTTCCATTTTCATGTACTAAATATATTGTGCCTCCATTCATCCAACTGGTCAGGTCAAAAATGTAGTCATCCTTATTTCCTTTCTATCGCACTTTCAATCCATTACCAGATTCTCTCAGTTCTACCTTTAGGTACTATCCAAAATTCTTATCACTGCCCCTACTGCTACTATCTTAGTTTAAGCATTATTACATCTTTCTTGCCTGCATTATTGCAATTCTGTCACTAACTGGTCTCTATGATTTTGCCCTGGACACCCAACAGTCTTTTTCAACTTAGTAGCTGGATTGATTTGCTCACATAGAATAGCTATAAGCATCTCATCTCGTTAATATAACTTTCTTGCTCTGCAGAGGCTACCTACCAAGCTCAGTTCTGGTTGACACATTAGTCTTGGATTGCTGTGGCTCTGTGCCCAGAGCAATCTGGTTTTATTCACTAACAGCAGTTTATAGTTTCATTTGTACCATTACAGAAAAATGTATGGAACTTCCCAAACAGCATAATGCTATAGCATATGAAAGGGCTGCAGAATTCCTTTCAGAGCCCTCCATATGTGACCAGCTAGAATTTAATGACTTTTGGTCCATTTCATTGAGGCTAAGCTATGAATTGGGTGGATAATTTCAAGAGGCCAAGTTTTGTTGCTTACTGACTCTGTTCACTTAGAATATATTTGAATACTATAATTTTTATTAGCTGGTGTCTTACATCTGCAACATAGGATTATTAAATCTGTTTTTCTGACCAAAATAACCTATGTCAGGAAGTTCTCTTGATATTTATTCCCAGAAAAGTTAATATTGCATTTGCTCCTCATCCATCTTAGTAAACTATATAAATGGCAATTGTGGTGTGCTGTCCCACTGTACACACCCAGTTTGTGTGGATGCGTGCCGTTAACTATGGGAATATATCTGCCTCCTTCATATTCAACATGAGTTTTCAGACTCCTTTGAGATGTGCTGTCAGTCGTAAAACATGTAAGTCTGACAAGAGGTGGGTATCAATCAATCAAGTATTTATTGAGTGCTTACTAAGTGAAAGGCACTGTGCTAAGCTGGGTTTAAGCAGAGTATTAAGAGGAGTTGGAGGAAAAGTGTTCTTTTTAAAAAAACTCTCAGAGGCTCAATGTCAGACAGAGGGGGATAGCTGTATAGAATAATACTTTTCCAGACTGTGCAAAATTGTGAATTAGGTGTTTTCACTTCCTTGTTTTTACTTATTTCTTTTTCTTATTTCTCTTTCCTCACATCTTTTCCTATTTACCTCGGTCCTTCATACTCTCTTCTCTTGCAAACACACTACCTAGTGACAGCATTATTTTCTTAAGCTGTACTTAGGTCTTTAGGGTAAGAGTGGGGAGCCCAATCACACTTATCTAAAGGTCTCATTTCTTCAATGTCATCCCATTGGGTTACAATCTGCTCCCCCCGAGTCTTGTTAATATATTAATGATCAAAACCATTTAATTCATTTATTTAGAAAGGTCATTTACATTTTAATAGGTATCTTATACATGACAATATTTACTTAAAAAAAACTCAAACCTCTAATGATGACATTAAAAACACTCTGGCAGATTAGAGGGGGGAGATTTATTTTTCAGGTAAGTGTGTATTTCTGGAATCCTTCAAATCACACTTCTGTTGGCAGCCACCTATTTTGTTCAGAGGTATAATTAACCGTATTCACTACTCATTTACTTTTTTTTTTCCCCATGGATTCAATTTGAAAGAAACTTGCAACTGCTTAAATTACCTAATTTCCCTTTCACATTTTTGTTAGCAGGTTGTTGAAAAGAAAAAAAAAAAACAACTTTGCATTTTAAAGCCCAAGAAACCTAGAATTCTTTTTATTATTCTTCATGTATTTGCAATGTATTTGCTGATGTACAGGTGATTATTTCTTTAGATTTTCAATAAATTTATTTAAATAAATTGCATCTGCCTTTCCTAAATCAAAAGAGTTCTCACATGAAGTTCATGCTGAGCTTTTTCACAAGAAAAAGCAAGATAGTTTAAAACCCTATCTTAGAGTCTCATCAGTTTTTCAGCATGAACTTTATGTGAGAACTTTTTTGATTTAGGAAATGCAGATGCAATTTATTTAAATAAATTTATTGAAAATCTAAAGAAATAATCACCTGTACATCAACAAATACATTGCAAGTATATGAAGAATAAGAAACAGCGCAGAGGATCATAGGAGAAGGGAGGGAAAACTGAATGGGAAGTCATCAGAGAGGGAGACAAACCATGAGAGACTCTTAACTATAGGAAACAAACTGAGGGTTGCTGGAGGGGTGGTGGGTGGGGGGATGGGGTAACTGGGTGATGGGCATTAAGGAGGGCATATGATGTGATGAGCACTGGGTGTTATACGCAACTGATGAATTATTGAACTCTACATCTGAAACTAATGATGTACTGTATGTTGGCTAATTGAATTTAAATAAAAAATGAAAGAAAAGTTCATTTTTACTTTCTAAGGGAGCTGTCAGACTGTTTTCCAGAGTGGTTGTGCTATTTTACGTCCCTACTAGCAGTGTACGGGTGGTCCAGTTTTCTGTATTCTCACCAGTATTTAGGTATATGGTATCTCTCACTGTAGTTTTGATTTGCATTTATCTAATGTTTAATGATGTTGAGAATCATGTCATGTTTTTATATGACATTTATATAACTTCTTCAGTAAATTAAAAAAAACTATCATGCTTTGCTCAAAAACTGATTAAATTTTAGAAAAAGAATAAAAGATGAAGTAAAATAAGTTAGCTACATGATGCACGAGAGTGAAGCGCCACATGGAAAGATGGCAGCCTGAGAATTCCTGGACTCTAGCAGTTCTTCAGTGAGGAAGCCCTGTTGATGTGTGTATTCAGGTCCATCTTCATTCAGATCTCTTGTGTGACTGATTGGAACTGTATAAGAAGTATGAATGGAAGAGGGACTGTGTTTTCCTGACTGTGAAGACAAATTCTGAATTGCAGAAGGAGGCAAGGACAGCCTGGCACACAGGAACAGATAAGGTCCTCTCTAAAGAAGTAAAGGAAGCAAAGCATTACAAGTTTTGATGAAGTCTTAAAATGTTGAACTTTCGTAGAAAGCTCTGAAGCCCAGAAACCTCAAAGAAATCCAGAAGCCAAAGACAAGCAATGCCAGGAATATAAGAAAAGGCTTCTCAGAGACAAGGCAAGGATAAGAGTTAAAAGTTAAAGATAAGAAATTGAGTAGAAAATATGAACATGACTAGATTGTACTATTTTCTTTCAGTCTTTCTTCCTTGTGGTCTTTTATGTATAATCTTTTAAAATCATTTGAGTAATAATCAGCAATTTTATAGAAGAAACACTACTAATTGGATTTTGTGCATTTTTTCCTTCTCTGGACCATCTGTCGTGGCAATGTTGGACTAGACTCTCACCAACAGCAAAACATTTCCCCTTATGGTGGCCTCAGAACTAGAGAAATAGTAACATAAGAGCCAGCACAACACATATCTTTGTAGATCTAACTAATTAAGGATAGTAACCTAAAATCCCCAGAACACCACTACAGCTGGTATTGCTGGTTGGCACATTTCAGATATAAAACTGAAAACTTTAGAGCATCCTAGTTAGTCAGAAAAACATCCTGGCATCCTGGTGTTTGTGGGTTTGCAGATGCCTGGCACTGATAGTTTTTGTCCAATTGCAGGGTGGTCAGGGCTAATGTCATGCAGATTAACAAATGTGTTTTTCATTCCCCTCTAACAGTCTTCTTGAGACCACAGGCTTAGACCACGGGTCAGAAATCCAAGACAGGACTCAGAATGTGTGTGCAACTGGCTTAGAGGCATCCTGTATTGAGGAGCCGGCTGTTCTTGTGACTGAGCAATTAAAAGAACTTTCTCCCACATGGTAAAAGAGCCACTTCCACCAGATTGAAGGCTAAGTATGATAGTTCATGTCTTGGGTGCTCTTTGATTTTAACTGAGTGGATTCTTTTACTATTTTGTCAGAGATCTAAATATGTCCTCTAACCCTGCCTCTTAAATTCATTTTATCTATAGTGCTGCTTACAAATTCCTCAAGTTAATTATTTAGTTGAAGAGTCTGCTCATAAAGAAAGTGTAGGAAAAATGTGTCTCAAAATTCTTTGGATTTGTGAAAATGATAAAGTGAGCAATGGACCACACACAATTCTCTCAATACAGCAGTTACTCAATTTTGGAAAAAAATAGTTATTTTCCTACCCCCAACTCTTACCTTCCCCCCTTTCCCAAGATGATCCTTTTCTTTGAATTAGCTTTTCATATGTGAAATAAACACACCATTAGATAGCCTATTAAATTAAACAATCAACCAAAATGAATAAAAGTGTAGACTGGGATTTCTCTGTTTCATTACTGTTGACATTTGGGCTAGATAAAGGGTTGGGGGCTTTGTAGGGGGCTGTCTTGGATATTGTAGTATGTTCAGCAGCATCCCTGGCCTTTACCTACTAGATGCCCATGGCAACCCCATGGTTATGACATCCAAAAATATCTCCAGACACTGCCAAATGTCCTCTGGGGGGAACAAAATAGTCCTTGCTTAAGATACTGCTAAATATCAACTGGATTCATCACACCCATCCCTTTTTGCCTCTCTTTTTGCCTCTCTTTTCCGCCTAATTGACTGAGCTACCCAGGCACCCCCAGCCTTTTGCTTTTGGAAAAAAAGGCAGGTGACAAAAGAAACAAACAAATGAACATCAGGCATTTGTTTAAAACAATACAAGTAACATTGCCAGAGAGTAGTGTCTTTCCAGGGTATCCCATTCACGATAGGACTGGTACTCTGGAGCCCAGTTTTCAGTGTGAATGGTGTCTCCTGGGCATGGGCAATACTGGGACCCTCAGAGGATGACTTGAGACCAGGACACAGGGAACCCAGTTCTTTACACCTTCCTCTTAGAGGAAGAAACTGAGACATCACGTTTCCCAACAGCAAGAAAACTCCATGATGTTCACCATCCTCTACAGAAAATCACAGGAAATCATTTCCAAAAATATAGATGAGAATTGCAAGGGTTCTCTGTATAATTTTCAGTTTACCAGTTAGTATACTTTAAACAGAATGACTCATTCCCTGAATATTCCATTTATTTGAGAGAGTGGTTACTGTCTAATAATAATTGTTCTCCTATGATATTTTGGCAAACCATGGAAATAAATCCTGGTTTTGGAATGGGATAGTTCATTGATTGACATTTGTTCCAGGATAAATTACCATCTGATAAAATCCACAATTTTAAATCCCACCAGTAGTTTCAGATACATCTGTTTGCAATTATCCTATCATTTGCTAGTTATTTCTTCTGATGGTTCACAGCTCTCTATATTCTCTGAGTGTGTTAAAAGCCAATGGCTGTCCCTTAGCCTGATTTTTCCTTCTTTTTAACTAGTCCCATTCCTGGTACACACATAAGCTTCTTTAATATATCAAGCTGCTGAATCAGTGGTGTAATTAACATTCAAATTGCTCTCAGTTTTTTGTAATTTACAACTCCAAGGTCGTAGGGCATCTTCTTTTTGATATTGAATGTACTATCTATCTTACTGCTATTTCCCCAAGTATCTACAGATGCTGAGGTTATAAAAATTTCCAAAACTACACAGTATGATGCAAGATTATTATTATTGTTTTTTGTTATTCATTACTTAAAAATCCAGGTTTTGTTTTACACAATAGCACGCAGGTAAAGACCCAATGCCTTGATCTTACCTTCCCTGACAAATCCTTTCCCTGCATTTTTCACAGTGCTGTATGTAGAAAGCCTTTTAACCATATTCATATTGCCTTAATTCCCTGAGAATTTCTAGAGATTTATCCACTAGAGAATGATCAGTCACTTTACACTGGTGAAATCCAGATGAGCTGGAAGATAACAGCAGCATGATGGGGAGGTTAGGTGCTACTGATGTATGTATGAATGTAAAGAGTAGAATTAGGTCTCATAGTAGATGCTGAGAGCCAGAATATGGTGGGAATTACTTAGAATGCGAGAGCAGGAAGGGCTGACTTCAAGGATGTGATGTTCAAGCTGAGTTGTGATATGGGGACAGCTCTCCTATTGGCTGTAACTGAGCCACTCCCCTTTGCATTTCTAAAGACCAATGTGTGTGTGTGTGTGTGTGTGTGTGTGTTTTAAATGTTTTCTGCTAAATGTTTATTCTTTAGTGGACTCCAAACACAATGAAAAGGAACAAACTGTCAAAGCTACTTCTCTGTTTGACACCAGAGCACATCATCCTTGCTTTTCTTTAAAATCATATTGCCATCATTGTCTTCACAAAGGAAGATATTTATTGCATGACTGCTGTTTGTGGGGCACTATCTTAGGCCTGGTGACTAGGACCCCTCATTGACTTGCCATTATGTGATGAGTCAAACATTTTAATACTTCATGCTCTTTTTTTCAAGGTACCATGTTAATATGCACCCATTTTTTTGTAATTTCCTATTCTCCCATCCTTTCTCTTAGCCAATTTTAGGCAAATCTATTCAACACTTTCATTATCCTAATGAATATCCTAATCCTGCTTTTAGACTCTTTCATCCTTTAGCTTTGCCCATTGCCTGGAATGTTCCTTTTTCCTGTTTCTTTTCAAAGAATTCTTGATTTACATTCCACAAGGAGACTCTATGAGCCATAGATGAGAAGTTTATATAGGTGTCACCCTCCAAGGAGGGTGCAGAAGAATTGGGAGACTAGATGTTTCCATTCTTGAAGGTCTCATGTGACTTATAAGACTCAAAAGGGCAACATGCTACTGTTGCTGAACATTGTTATGGAGTGAGGGCATTTAAGAGATATGCAGCAAAGTGTCAGAGCTGACAGAGTATGTCAGTGACCAACTTGGTTTCAGTCTTTGCTTATAGTAAGGAAATTACTCCTTCATTCTACTGGAAACAAAGTGCAGGCATAACATAAATATAATACATATTAACTATTTCCTCTTATATCAATTGTTTAATTTTCACAAGCAATACTGGTATTCATGCATTTTTTATTTTGTAAACTCCCCCAAAAAGAATAATTATGACTATTTACTTACTTTGTACTTTTCCCAAAATAGGATGATAGGTAGATAGATAGATAATGTGTTTTGTTGATGATGCTGTTTGATTGAATGATCCTTTCCTATTACTGTAGTGCTTATTGTCAGTGATCACTGTCCACCATCTTTTGCTCCTATTTCCATAAACACTTGACAAATTTACTTTATTCAACAAACATTTGGCCATGGGACTTAGAAATTCTGATTCCTGTGAGGTCTTTCAGGGAAATACACAGAAGACATGTGAAGGTACTTCTAAACCCATAAGGGTATAAACAGAGAACAGAGGTGGTAAATTTGGGTTTGTGATCCAGAAACCATGAATTCCATGGTGGCAATTCCAGTGTTCTTTTGTATGACAACCAAAAACAATTCAAACTCTCTGTGAATCTACTTCTTGCCACTTACACCTACCCTTTCCATATAAAGAGGAAAAGTATGAGGCAAATTCCTTAATCTTGGTTTCCTCGTGTATAAAATGGAGATAAAACAGATAAAAACAGAACCCATCTCAAAGGGTCATTGTGAAAATTAGATGAGTTAATATATGTAAAGAGCTTAGAATAGTACATTGTATATAGGAAGTGTCAAATAAGTGTATGCTATTATTATTTGGACTACCTCTTAGTATGAGGTAAGTATTAGTCAAGGAAATATCTCTAATTGTCATTAAATATTTTTAAAATATTTTTTACCTTTGAAAAGAGGTCCCTGGCAATTGAATTGCAATGAGTTATGTTTCTCTAAAGAAAGTACCAATCCTGTAATGGTTTAGGATGAAAGTCCTTTTTACTTGTTATGACCAATATTACAGAAATGCTGGGAATATTTACTAGGAAGTTTTGCCTCATGAGTACAAATTGCAGTAAATGTAATAGAAGTTGAAAACATTTGCTATATTAATGATGCAGGAAACAATTTTTAAAAATAAGCCATGGGAAAATTATATTGCAGTGATTTAAATACAGAAAGTCTCTGTATTTGTGTTGTATCACACACAGTAATTCTGTGGAGATATTTTTTGGAAAAACACAGTCATTACCATAAATCATTTAAAAATAATCAGTGGAAAGCTTATTTACTATAATTTGAGGAAGGAACAGTATGTAGTACTTTTAAGCCAGTATTTACAGAACAGTTTTCCTGAAGTAGAAGTATTTGGGGCTATAGCTACAAAATGGACTGTCGTCATCTTAGACTTTTTAACACTCTGTTTCACTTCGGTCTGGGGAGAGCTGGAAAATTATAACAAAAGATGGAAAAATGAATATTTAAAGGTGGAGACAAACAGTGTGGAATGCTAAATCAAGGGAAAGAAAAAGTCAGTAACAAACATGCCATAAGGCACAGCATGGTTACTGAATATGAACAGCAAATTTGCCTCTGAACTTCCTAATGGCCAAAATAAAAGGAGAAAGTATGAACTACAACATTCTTTCTGACCATATGATAAATAGACCACTGAGTTGGTAAGAGAAACAAAGAGCGTCCTGGTATTGAGGTCCAATAGAAATTTCTTCCATAGGTTTTCACAAAGGGGATACTGGATAATGTGGTGGATGTTGTTTTTGGTCACCTAGCTACCATAAACACAACAGTGTTACAACATTGTTTATTGTATCTTTTCCTAGAGGCCAATGGCAGAACACCAACTCACTTCAGTGGCAGCAACTCTGCAAAAGATCAAAGTAATGAGGTCTGGGTAGATATGATACCCTGACTGGGTACCCTTAGCTTACTTCTTGCAGTTGAATTTTAGGGAATCCCTGCAAACAGATGAAAAATGCCCTGAACTAGGAGTCAGAAGACATATACTTCTGTCCTGGTTCTGCCTCTGAGTAGAGGTGTAACCATGGGCACATCTACTCCTGCCCCAGGTGGATACCCCAGAAATAAACTCCTAGACTTGTATTTGGGTACAAGTGACCTATTATGAAGGTGATTTTGTAAAACAAAAACAAAACAAAACAAAACCCCAAGCCCTGAACTTTGTATCCTTACACCAGTTAGTTCTTGGCTGTCCTGGGCTTGGGTGAGGGGCTGGAGTGGCGACCCAAACAATCAATTTCCTCAGGTTCTCTATAAAAGGCAAAGGCTCTAGGGCCCAAGAGAAATCTCTAAAGTCCCAAGGGCAAACTGTTAACTACCATGCAAAATTAAATGCGTCCAGCGGGGCATTAACAGGGCTCGCCCTGCCTTCTCTTCTTTGGGCCTCAAGACTTTATCTGTAACATAAAGTGGTAGAATTTGATGCTCTCTTATGTAGTGTCTGTATGTGATTATAAATTCTGCTGATCTAAGCTTACTTTTTAACTCTTTTGGGAATATTGTTTAAATTACAGCATGGCTATGTAGCTTCAACAAATTGAAAAAGATTTATAGTCTAGTACAAAAATAAAGGTGATACCATGAACTGGCCATACTGCTGTTTGTGAATGTGGAAAGACACCCAAGAGGCTTTGTCTCTCCTGGTGGATCCACAGAGGGAATGAGTGTGACACATGGGAAAGGGCAGGCTGGGGAAGAGCCAAGACTTGAACAGTTGTTAGAAGATGGAACTTTGTAAACTGGGTTGAAAGCCAATTATGGAACACTGAATGAAAATTACTCAGCCTCTATGGCCACTGTGGCACCTGTTCAGACCAACTGATGGTAGTATTTTCTCTCTCTTGCTTGGAAAAGATTTCACCCACCCTTCTCTAACAGCACATCTGAAACCTGTCTGGAGGTGTGAGGCCCTGTAGCCCTTGACACGCATCTTCCACTGTGCATCTTCCCCATCCTTCTTCCATGCAACACAGGAGGGTGGGAGGTGGTGAGGAAGCTTATTTGCACTTAATCCACATTCTTTCAGTTTGGGTCTCTGGCAAAAGGCTTATTTGTTTATCCTCTAATCTCCAACTTTAGAAGTGGAAATTTAATTCCTAATCAAACATACAGATTATATGACTATGAACAAGTCACTTTGTTGAGCTTCAGTTTTCTTATGTGTTAAAGAAGCTAACATAGTATCTATCCCATATGTTTATTGTGAGGATTAACTGAAATATTGGCTATATACCACTTAGAACAATGCTTGACCAATATTATGATGGTCAATATTTTCATCTCAGGTGGTGTGATGTTTTGAGATTGAGGCACAATGGGAGTTTTTATCTCCCACAGATGATATCTGTAAGAATAAATACAGATACAAAAGAACACATTTTTATTAAACCTTGAATTATTTTATTTGATCTAACTGCTTGAAGATGTCTCTTTATCGATCCCAAGCTTCTTCTTAGTGAATATCTTACATGTCTATCCTGTTTAAAACAGCTGATCAAGATAAAACCACAAAGTAAAATAAATAGGTTACATAAAGTACCATGGAAAGCATAATGTCAAATATATCAGTTGTTACAATAAGCAGAAACAGACTGAATCCCTCTATTAAAAGACAAAGATGATCTGCTTAGGTTAAGAGACAAAACCCAGTTACAAGTTATTTACAAGTAACAAACAACTCAAAGTGACGACCCAAGTTTAAAAATAAAAGAATACCAGGTATGTGCAAATTAAAAGAAAACATGAGTCATACTATTACTATCAGAAAAGATAAGTTAAAAGATATAAAACAGGATAAGAAGAGACATACATATGTTAAGTGGTACAGTTTATGAACATGTATAACAATAAAAAATTAATGTATATCAAATCATGGAGCTAAACATGCAATGCAAAATAATTAAAATATAAGAAAACTATAAAAAATTAAACTTGTAGTGGGAGATATTGTTATCCATTTTAAGACTGATGAGTCTAGTGGTTAAATGTTAATAAGGACACAGAAGACTTGAATTACACTATTACACACACCGTCTAAATTTAATAGATATGTATAGAGTGTTGTACCCAATGATTTGAGACTATCTCTCTGTGTATATCAGCAATTCTCAATCTTTTTGGTTTCAGGACCTTTTTACACTCTTAAATATTTTTTTTTTAAAGATTTTATTTATTTATTCATGAGAGATAGAGAGAGAGAGGCAGAGGCAGAGGGAGAAGCAGGCTCCCCGCCGAGCAGGGAGCCCGATGCGGGACTCGATCCCAGGACCCTGGGATCATGACCTGAGCTGAAGGCAGACGCTTAACTGACTGAGCCACCCAGGCGTCCCTTTACACTCTTAAATATTACTGCAGTCCCCAAACAGCTTTTGTGTATACATAATGGTTATATGTGGGTATATATAGGTACATAATGCAACTATTGTGGGGAGAAACAAATGAATCAACTGTTAGAGTTTTAGAATTTTAACACAATCCTCTTGGAATGAGGTAGGAAAAAACAGCTGAGATATAGAAGCCCTGAACAATGCAATTAATATGCTCGAGCTATTACACAGAGAATTCTCAGCAACACTGAATACACATTTTTGTGCATTCACAGAATATTTATAAAACTTGATCGTGTACAAAGGAAGCCTCAATACATCCCAAGGAATAAGGAATGATGCATAAAATGAGCACAAAAACTAACAGTTAAGTGTTTAGAATGTGTGAAGCACAGTTCTAAGTAATTTGAATCTTCAGAGAAACCTATCCTATGAAATAGGTCTATTATTGAAGCACCTGGGTGGCTCAGTTGGCTAAGTGTCTGCCTTTGGCTCAGGTCATGATATCAGGGATACCTGGGATCGAGCCCGGCGTTGGGCCCCCTCCCTCCCCAAGCAGGGAGCCCACTTCTCCCTCTCCTCCCTGCTCGTGCTCTCTCTCACTATCTCTCTGTCTCTGAAATAAGTAAATAAAATCTTTAAAAAAATAGGTCCATTATTATTTCCGTTTTATAACACAAAAACTAAGTAACTTGTCCAATTCATTCAACTGTGCAACTGTTCTTTTTTTTTTAAGATTTTATTTATTTGAGAGAGAGAATGAGAGAGAGAGAGAGCATGAGAGGGAGGAGGGTCAGAGGGAGAAGCAGACTCCCCGCTGAGCAGGGAGCCCGACGCGGGACTCGATCCCGGGACTCCAGGATCATGGCCTCAGCTGAAGGCAGACGCTTAACCAACTGAGCCACCCAGGCGCCCTGTGCAACTGTTCTTAATCATTATGTTGTACTAACAATCTTATGCTAATGAATTTGAGAATCTGGGTAAAATGAAGACATTTTTAGAAAAAATTAAAATGCCAAAATTAGTACAAGAAGAAATAGAGAACATGAACAAACCAGTAGGTATTAAAGACAAATAGGGCACCTGGGTGGCTCAGATGGTTAAGCATCTGCCTTCAGCTCAGGTCATGATCCCGGGGTCCTGGGATCGAGTCCCGCATCGGGCTCCCTGCTAGGCGGGGAGCCTGCTTCTCCCTCTGCCTCTGCCTCTCTCTCTCTCTCTCTGACTCTCATGAATAAATAAATAAAACATTTAAAAAAAAAGACAAATAAATGGTAATTAGTGTCATACAGACTGTATTCTTCTGCTATTAATATATAAGCCTTGGGTTAAAAATAAAATTGTAAAGGAAATTGAAAAATATTTAAAACTAAAGAAAATTTAAAAGACCATCAATGAATGGATAAAGAAGATGTGGTACATATATACAATGGATTATTACTCAGCCATTAAAAAAGAATGAAATCTTGCCATTTGCAATGACATGGATAGAACTAGAGGATATTATGCTAAGTGAAATAAGTCAGTCAGAGAAAGACAAACACCATATGATTTCACTCATGTGGAAATTAAGAAACAAAACAGATGAACATAAGGGAAGGGAAGGAAAAATAAAATGAGATGAAATCAGTGAGGTAGACAAACCATAAGAGCTTCTTAACTATTGGAAGCAATAGCCAAACTGTGGAAAGAGCCCAGATGTCCATCGACAGATGAATGGATAAAGAAGATGTGGTTCATATACACAATGGAATATTACGCAGCCATCAAAAGGAATGAGATCTTGCCATTTGCAACGGCGTGGATGGAACTGGAGGGTTTTATGCTGATAGAAATAAGACGATTATCATATGGTTTCACTTATATGAGGAATATAAGAAACAGTGCAGAGGATCGTAGAGGATTGGAGGGAAAAACAAATGCGGAGAAATCAGAGAGGGAGACAAACCATGAGAGACTCTTAACCATGGGAAAGAAACTGAGGGTTGCTGGAGGAGAAGTGGGTGGAGCGACGGGGTACCTGGGTGATAGGCGTTAAGGAAGGCCCTTGACGTAATGAGCACTGGGTGTTATATGCAACTAAACTGTACCTCTGAAACTAATGATACTGTATGTAAATTAACTGATTTTAAATTAAGAAAAGGATAACCACAATTAACTGTTCAAAAAAAGACTGTCAAAATTTGTGGCACATAGCTAAAGTAATTTTTATAGGGAAATGTGTAACTTTAAAATATGTATTAGAGCACAAGAAATGTTGGAAACAAATGTACTAAGCTTTCAACTTAAAAATTTGGAAAGGGAGTGCCTGGGTGGTTCAGTCAGTTAAGCGTCTGCCTTCGGCTCAGGTCATGATCCCAGGGTCCTGGGATCGAGTCCCACATGGGGTCCCTGCTCAGCGGGGAGCCTGTTTCTCCCTCTGCCCTTCCCCTGCTCATGCTTGCACGCTTTCTCTCGCTTGCAAAAATAAATAAATAAAAAATCTTAAAAAAATAAAAATAAAATTTTAGAAAGAAAGTGCAAAGAGAAAATCCTGAGCACAGAAAGAAGAAAAAAATTCATATTTGATTGGAGAAGCATTGCAATTGAGTGACATGAAATAACTGTGGGAGAAACCAGGGATATAAAGGTCTAAAAGGGAAAGAATGAAGGATCAGAGAGAAGTCTAACCAGAGGTCACACAGAAGAGCTGGTGAAGTCTATGGAAGGCTGTTGCTTGCATCTAGTGGTGGGCCTTGTTGTGAGGATTAAATGAATTGTGATAGTAAAAAGTGCTTTGGACAGGACCTGGCCCATAAAAAACATGTGATACTCTTATTCTACATATAATAACAATAATCAATCAAAAACAGAGTTGGGAAAATATGTTATTGTAACAACACCGTTATAACCAAGGTTAGAAAATAGCTACAAATAAATTTAACAAGAGAGGTACTTATGAGTAAAACCATAGAATTTTACTCGAGAATATAAATTATAATCTAAACCAGGTATCTGCTAACTTTTCTGTAAAGGACCAAATAGTAAATATTTCCAGCTTTGTGGCTCGTATGGTCTCCATAGCAACTATTCAACTCTGCCACTGCTGAACTTCAGTTGTAGCATTATAGTGGTTATAGACAAGATATAATGATGGGCATGGCTAGATTTAGCCAATGGGCTATAGTTTGCTGACCCCTGACTTTAAAAAATGAAATTACATACCATATTCTTGGGTGAAAAAATTTAACAAGTACAAATGTCAATTTCTCCAAAATGATGAACAAAAAGAGATATTCTGTAAAGATAATTGCATTAGTGCAACTGAAGAGAAAGCCCAGAAATAGTTTTCCTCTCTCTCCCTCCCCTGTCCTCTCTTATTCTCTCTCCCTACCCATTCAGCAGAAAAATGTCATACACATCTAGATTTGGGATGAGAACTTTTTTTTAAAGATTTTATTTATTTATTTGACAGAGAGAGACACAGCGAGAGAGGGAACACAAGCAGGGGGAGTGGGAGAGGGAGAAGCAGGCTTCCCACTGATCAGGGAGCCCAATGTGGGGCTTGATCCCAGGACCCTGGGATCATGACCTGAACCAAGGGCACATGCTTAACGACTGAGCCACCCAGGCACCCCTGGGATGAGAACTTTTAAATCAAGATAGAAAACCTAGAAGCCATAAAAGAAAAGACTGATTTTTTTGATTACGTAAGAATTAAGAATGTTTGTATAGTAAGAGACACCATATGCAAAATACAAAGTAGACAGAATAGCTTCTCTGCAATGCGTGTGAAAAATAATATTTAAATATACAAAGTTTTTACATTGCTACTAAAAAGACAAAAACACCATAAGAATGGGAAAAAACAATTCAAAGAAATGCAATTTCAAAGGGTTCATTAAAATATAAACATATACTCTGCCTTAGTAGTAGGAACATCTCCTCTATTAGATTGATAACACAAGGATGTATATTGCAGCAGTCTTTGTGATAGAGGGAAAAGCAGAAACAGAGCAAATGCTTATCAATCCGAGAATGACTGAGTATACTCTAATACATCCAGACTATAAATATTACACGGAAATTAAAAAGAATGAGTTAGAGTTTCTAGTTTGAGGGATTTCTAAATGTACAGAGAAAATCAAGGTATCTATATCTATATTATCTCTATCTATCTATCTATCTATCTATTTATCTATGGTCTCCTTTTTTATTTTTTATTTATTTATTTTTTATTTATTTTATTTTATTTTTTAAGATTTTATTTATTTATTTGAGAGAGAGAATGAGAGAGAGAGAGAGCATGAGAGGGGAGAGGGTCAGAGGGAGAAGCAGACTCCCCGCCGAGCAGGAAGCCCGATGTGGGACTCAATCTTGGAACTCCAGGATCATGACCTGAGCCGAAGGCAGTCGCTTAACCAACTGAGCCACCCAGGCACCCGTATGGTCTCCTTTTTTAAATAAGTAATGAGCCCCCCCAAATCTTATGTGCATAAGTGTATACATCTATGTATAAATTATATGAGCACAAAAGAGTAGAAAATATTGATTGGGGATATGGAGGGGCTGGAAAGAAGCAAGGCACATGCACACACACAGTTTGTAAGGAAAAAAGTGCTCATAATTTTAAAAATCTCACTTATGTAAAATTTTATTTATATATCCAGAGGTGGCATTAAAAATATTTAACAACCGGTGTGGCAGAGGTACAGACCAATCAGAACAGATGCTGGCTGGTACATTGTACGGGTGTGTGCTCACTGAATATTGGCTCTGTTATTTCCCTACATACTCATGCCTTTATTTCTGTGGGATAGATTCCTAGGAGTTGGATTGCTGGGTCAAAGGGTATGTGTATTTCTAATTTTAAAAGAAATTGCCAGATTGCTGTCCAAAAAAGACTGTGGCAATTCACATTTCTTCTAAGGATTTATATAAGGGTGCTTTTTCCCCACATCCCAACAGCAGTAGAGAACATATCAATCACTGAGCAGGGAAATATTCTAAGATAGGCAAGTATTCTGTCTCTCAGCTGGAAGCCTCAGCTGTTGAAAAGAATGAAAGGAGCTTGTGGTTTTAAAGAGGGTTTCTGACATGCTAATCTTAAACTCTGAATACTATGTGCTCAAGGTAGAATGTCTACCAGCTGCTCCTGCCTTCCCCCATGTTAATCCCCACCAACTCCAATTTAGGCCTGTCCCTTCTTCCTAACCTGAGGTGATAATTTTATTGCGGCGGATGTTCCTATCTTTGAGATATGTGGTACCATTTAAAGCTTTTATCGCTAAACCCAGAGGATTTGGTTCCCTCAGCAAATGGACACCATAATAACTAGCTACTATTTTTAATAAACCAAAGTTCAAACCAGAAAACTCAAATGACAAGGGCATTGCTGTAAGTAATGCAGACTCATGGTGTCCTATAAACTTGTGTGGAAAAGATAAAGAAGTGAATAGCTACTCCTTATGGGATATAAATATTATTCTTTGGTTAGGGTGTTTAGCCCACTGGGTGTGCAGAATGCTTAAAGGTAGAGAGAAACAGAAAGGAGGTAAATATGACTGAATTCTCAGCATGGTTGAGGGGATGGATGAATAACAATATTATTTATAAAGAAGTGCTTTATAAAGTGAAGCACAGTGAAGAAGTGCTTTTAAAAAAAAGAAAAGGAAAATTAAATTGAGTTTTGAACATTGAATTTCATTTACTAGCATTTATTGAGAGCCTACCATATTTTAGGTGTTGGGTCCCAGAGATAAATGACACCCTAAGCCCTGAAGACACTCTATGTCTATCTAGATCCATAAATGAGCAATTAAAGTCTGTGGTGTGTATTTTAGTTGGAGTAAAATTCTAAGATAATATAGAAGAAGAGAAAAAAGACACCTAGTCCTAACTAAGGGGTCCTGGGAGTCTTGCTGGTAATGGTGATACCCGAGGAGTTTATACTGGGAATAGTGTGAGTCCAGTGAGATGTAAGGGAAGGGCATTCCAGATGAAAAGAAAGCATTTACAAAGGCACAAAGGGAGGGTGAGTGGAACAGGTGTAGGAAAATACAAGTGGTTAGGTATAGCTGGAATGTGAGGGAACATAGGGCAGTGGCAAGAAACAAGCTGAACAGTAGGATCATGAAAGGCCTTCTAATCCATGTTGAAGAATTGGGTTTTACCCTGTAGTTGGCAGTGAGTGAATCATTAATAAAGGAGGTGAGAGATGACCAAATTTGTATTCGTAATTGATCACGGACCTCTGTAGAGATGGTGGATTTGAGGAGAGGTGGTGGGACTGGAGTCAGGAGACCCCATCAGGAGGGGCCACAAGCACCTTAGCAAGATCCTAAGGCCACAGGGACACCCCCTTATACCAGGTGTTGGTATGACACCTCTGGTTGTCCCAGATTACCCACCCTCCATTCTGCCTATCTCCTCTCATTTCCCATTCATATTTCTATCTAGCAAAGCCTATCTTTGTCAGATATTGGAGCAAGCAATCAATTTGATATCAAATGATGAATAAGTCATGGGCTTATTTTAGGAGAACCACTTTAATTCTAAATTGGTAGCATCTCAACTAAGGTTACTTAGTTAAAAGTATAATTTTTGGCTCTGTGAGAATGTCATTTACACTTCATAGCTGACCACCTGCTCTGCCTGCTTATAAAACCAGCCTTGTGCAACATACATCATAGTCAGAGGTGAACAAGTGAGAATGTTTCCCTCCACCTTTGACAGGGTCTCTATCAGTTTCTTTGGTTACAGAAACCAAAAGCAACCTGGCTAACTTGAGCAAAAGTTAAGTTGGGCATTAAAGAGGGCGCGTGATATGATGAGCACTGGGTGATATACTCAACTGATGAATCATTGAACATTATATCAAAATTTAATGATGTACTATACCTTAGCTAATTGAATTAAAAAAAAGTTAAGTTGGGGATAAAGCAGGGTGAATTTCTTGGAAGGATACGTGAGATTTCACAGAAACAAAGGAAGCAACCAGGTTGGGGAAATAAAGTGGTTCCAGGGATACTTGAGTCAGGAACTGATATGTCCTTTTGGGATACTGCCTTAGAGGGGACTTGGCTCCAATTTAAATTCCATAAAGCTCTTGACTGGCATAGTTTGCTTAATGTACTCATCCCCTAGTGAGGGCAGGATGAGGGCAAGGGTTGCCATGGTTCATTCCCAGGAAAAGTGGAGTCTGTCACCAGAAGAACAGGAAAGGGATGCTTGGCAGGCAAATACAACAGATATCCACTATAGCATTGTCTTGCTAATTTGTAAATTGAGTGGACTAGGAGATTCTAAACCTTCTTCTTTCTCTAAAGTTTGGACTTTATGAGTCAAATATGGCTAGGTACCCCTGTATGCTTTTATAAGTCTACAGATACCCCTTATCAGTTCTTTCCTTAGTCAGTGAGACAGTTTCAGTTTAAATGCTGGGCCAGATAGGGTCTGAATAGAACTACCAGTGTTTGCCTGCTGGATATTTCCAATTGGCTTATAGCAATGGAAAGACTAGTGTTTAAAAAATAAAGCTATGAAGGAAATCTTCATAAAGGTTATAGAAAGATACAAGTTTCATAGCTTCCCTGTAGCAGAAGCCTATTCCAGGAAATTAGCTTTGTTTAAAATATGTGGAATCTTTTGTTTTAGGGACTATTAGCCTTTCCATTTTAAGACCAAGGATGTACACTTTTAAGATAGTTAAAAATACAGTTTTTCCACCTTTGACCAGACAAAATGACCAAAAAGTTAATTACAGCAGAAGCTGCTTAATTAGTCCACGTGTTAGTGGTGTGGCAACTGCCCTAAAGACATTTCCAGAGACCCTCTAACAGTGTTCTTCGTGGGCTCCAGGAAGCCTGGGTCTCTGGCTTGCAAGGCCCTGGCAGCAGCCTTCACTTGCCTTTTTACGGTAATAACAGATGGTTGGCACAAATTGATGTTTGCTACTATAAGTTTCTTTCTACCCCCACCATAACATGCTTTCTGGCTGCATTCTGGCTTCATTGTGGAACTTTTTCTCTTTCATTAAAGATGGGCAGAATCTTAGTGACGCGTTCTGGCTTTGATTTCAGAAGTAAATTTCGAGGAAGAATGGAGTGTGTGCCTTTGATTTCTAACCTTTCTTTTTACTTCTATGTGACTCAGACTGAAATTATAGCCTTCTATTATTTTCCCCTTGAATGATTGTTGACCTGCTTCTAACAAATAGGGAAAATAAACTAACCAGCATGAGAAAACCAGTGTCAGCATTAGAAAACCATGTGTAAGAACAAATGGAAAACCAACATCCACAACTCATAAAAATTAATGGCAGGGTGTGGCACACAGCTGCCCACTGATGAGAAGAAAGCTATATTGTGAATTGGTGGGGAATTAACTATTGTAAGAGGAGAAGCAGAGTAATAGTGATTTGAGCTGGTAACATCAGTGGGGAGGATGGCAGGGGAAGAAAAATAGTTAAGCATTTGCCTGAGAGTCAGTGATTTTTCCTGATACATAGATATTTTTCACCATGGAAATATTCATTCAGGGATGATTGCAGTGGTTATGACAATAGATGCCGGTGAGATAGGAAACTGGAGTGTTCTAAGGAAAAGAAGATTTAAATCTGAGATATCTTGAAGTGCTCTAAGAGGATCTCATTATAGACACTTGGACAGGAAATCAGAATTTTATTCAATTATGAATACTGGGCACACTTAAATGATGTAAGTCAAAGGTGAAAAAAAGTAACACAAGGAAAGGTGAAAGAAAGCTGCTTCTCAGACACAGCATATGTCACTTCTGCTCAGATTCATCGGCCAAATAAGTCATGTGGCCAAACAAATCATCAATGGGGAAGGAAATAAGCACTTCCTATGAGGAGGGCTTGGTAAAGAGATGCAGCAAGTATTTTGAACAAATAATTCAATCAATCATATTACTAACACAGTTTGTTTAGTTATTATAGATTTTCAGTTTATTTCCTATTTTTAATTTTTCCAGCTTTATTGAGATATACTTGACATATGACACTGTGTAAGTTTAAGGCCTACAATGCGATGATTTGATATATGTATAGATTGTAAAATGTTTATTACAGTAAGATTAGTTAACACATCCTTTTCCTCCAACGATTACTGTTTTGTTTTTTGTTATGGTGAGAAAATTAAGCTCTACTCTCACAGCAACTTTATACAAACAAATATTATTAACTACAGACACCATGTTGTACCTTAGATCTCTAAAACTTACTCATTTTAAAACTGAAAGTTTGTACTCTTTGATAAATATTTCTCTAATTCCCTTGCCCCTGGCAACCACCACTCTACTCAATTTCTGAGTTCAGTGAACTCCACATATAAGTGAGATTATACAGTATTTCTCTTTCTGACTTATTCTAATTAAATAAATGAGGGACGGCTATCAAGATCCATCCATGTTGTTTCACGGCAGGATTTCCACTCTGTGTGGGAATATGTGTGTGTGTTTCACATCTTCTTTTTCCATTTATCCACTGATGGACACTTAGGTTATTTTCATGTCTTGGCTATTGTGCATAATGCTTCAATGAACATGAAAGTATAGATATCTCTTTGAGATCTCATTTTCATTTCCTTTGGATATACTCAGAAGTGTGATTACTGGAACATATGGTAATTCTCTTTCTAATTTCTGGAGGAAACTTCATACTGTTTTCTTTTTTTTTTAAAGATTTTATTTATTTATTTGTGTGTGTGAGAGAGAGAGAGCGCGAAAACACAAGCAGGGAGAGGGGCAGAGGCAGAGGGAGAAGCAGGCTCCTGCTGAGCGAGGAGCCTGACTCGGGACTTGATTCCAGGACCTCGGGATCATGACCTGCTCTGAAGGCAGATGCTTAACCGAATGAGCCACCCAGGTATCCCATTCATACTGTTTTCCATAGGGGCTGTATCAATTTACATTCTGACCAACTCTAGAGTACTAAAGTTCTCTTTTCTCCACATCTTAACAGGTTTTTTGTTTGTTTGTTTGTTTTTTGATGGAATCCTTAGGATTTGGTATATACAAGGTCATGTCATAAACAGAGACAATTTTACTTCTTCCTTTCGGACTTGGATGCCTTTTATTCCTTTTATCTTCCCTAACTGCTCTAGCTAGGACTTACAGTGCTATGTTGAAGAGGAATGGTGAGAGTGAGCACTCTTGTCTTTGTTCCTGATCTAAAAGGGAAAGCTTTCAAACTTCCATCATAAGCACAATGTTACTGTGGACTTGTCACATATGGCCCTTAGTATGTCGAGGTATATTCCATCTATACCCTATTTCTTGAGAGTTTTTATCATGAAAGGATTTTTAATTTTGTCAAATGACTTTTCTACATCTATTAAGAATATCATGACATTTTCTTTCATTCTATTAATGTACTGTATCACATTTATTGATTTCCATATATTGAACCATTCTTGAATCCCAAGGATAAATCCCACCTGATCATGATAAATGATCCTTTTAATGTGCTGTTGAATTCAGTTTGTTGGTATTTTGTTGACAATTTTTGCATCTATTTTTGACAGAGATATTGTCCTGCAGTTTTCTTTTCTGGTAGTATCCATATCTGGCATTGGTATCTGGATAATTCTGGATTGTAAAGTGAGTTGGGGAGTCTTCCCTCTTCTTCAATTTTTGGGAAGAGTTTGAAAAGAATTGGCATTGATTTTTTTTTTTTTTCAGTGTGTGTAGAATTCATCTGTGAAGTCATCTGGTCCTGGGCCTTTCCTTGTTTGGAGCTTTTGATTACTATCTCTTTACTCATTATTAGTCTGTTCAGATTTTCTATTTCTTCATGATTCAGCCTGGTTATGGTGTATGTTTCTAGGAATTTATCTTCATGTCAAATTGTTGATCTTTGTGGGGGGATAAAGGCTAGGTTCTCCTACTTCACCATCTTGGCTATGTCTAGCAAACTCTTCACCTCATCCAAGTTTTCAAATTTATTAAAATAAAGACTTTCACACCATTCCCTTATTTTCTCTAAAATTTTGACTGCATATCTACTATGTTCCCCCTACTATTTGATTTGTACCTTCTGTTTTTTCTATGATTAATTTTTCCAGAATTTTACCTACTGGCTTTTCAAACTAAATGACTTTATGATTCCTCTATGATACTTCTGATTTTTATTGTACACGTATTTGCCCTTATCCTTATTGTTTCTGCCTAGTCTACTTGGACTTATTATACTTTTTCTAATTCCTTAAGTCAATATGTAGCTATTCAATTTTCACTTTCCCCTATATAAGTATTTAGCATTATATTTCCCTTATTTCCTGCCTCTCACAAATTTCTGGATGTAGTAGTTTCAGGATTATTCAGTTCTAAATGTTTTATAATTTCCATTTTGACTTCTTTTATCTTTGATCTTGAAAATATATTTTTTAAAATTTCTGAGCAGATTATCACTTTTGTTGTTTTCTAACTTTATTTAATTTCTAATTTAAATTTATTTAATTTGATTATTATATTATGATACTCAATATTTTGATATGTATGGACTCTTGCTTTATGGCCTGATACAAGGTCAATTTTTGGTCAGAAAAGTGGACATTCTATAATTGCTAAGTTTGGTATTTTAAATATGTGCCTTTATTCAACATTGTTATTGTGTTCTTTACATATCCTATACTCTTAATTATTTTTTTGTCTGGTTGATCTATCATTTCTGATAGAAATATATTCAAATCACTCACTGTGAATCTGGATTTGTGATTTTCTCCTTGTAATTGTCATTTTTAAAAATGTATTTTGCATCTATGTTATAACTTATATAAAACTTAGAATTGTTATAGCTCCTTGGTGAACTGTACTTTTTGTCATTAGGTAGTGACTCTTTCCTCTGATAATGTTCTTTGACTTAAAATATATTTTACCTAATGTTAATATAGCTACTCTAATGTTATTTTACTTAACACCCTGTGGTATATATTTTTTCATTGTTTTCTTTCCAATTTTTTGTGTTTTTTTATGTTTTAGATATTTTTTCTTATAGCTGGGTTTTGTTTTTGTATTCAACTGAAAATGCCTTTTAGTTCAATTGATTTAGTCTATTTACGTTTATTGTAACTGTTGACACATTTGAATTTTTTTTCAGCCACTTCATTTTGTACTCTCTTGTTTATTTCTTGGTTTATTGGAGGTAAATTAAAATCCAAATCTTCATGAAGGTAAGTTGATTATGAGAACAGCAGCTAGGCTAAAGCATAGTCTTTCTTTTCATTCCTCTTTGTCAGTGAGCAGATTTTTCTTCCAATCTAATCCTTTCATTAAGGGTGTACCCTTTTAGGAACATAAGCATTATGTATGTTATTTAGTTCTTGTTTTCTCAGTTTGGCCCAAGGTCTTCTTTTCTGTCCCTGTATGGCTGCTAAATCCAAATCCCTATGTGTTTGGTAAATGCCTCCAGGGTTACAAGGCCAGTTCTAATTTTCAGCTTTCTCTTTGTTTTTTGGCCCCTGAACATTTTCTTATTGTTAAGTTTGGCTGCCAATTTAAAGGAGGATATGTGATAGATTTTATCCATCACCTTTCTGGGTGTTTTGAGGTAGAAAGTTTTTCTTTAGGATACCTTATCTGCCTATATTGCTGAAAATGGAACTGGTACCAGTTTCTTTTTTTTTTTAATTGGTGCTTCTCAACTTTATGCTACCCTTTTCTTGGATATATACATCCTTTAAGTTCTTCTACTCCAGCTGCAGCTGCTAGATCCTTGAGAAACAGACTTGGCACCTCATACCAACCTTTCTCATGCATTTAACCAAACAAAAGTATGTATACATACTTGTTCAATTATGAAAAGATATTTATGTATTTCTAATGTTGGTGTGAATTTATATTTTAGTACCACCACTTAAGCTGTAATATAAACTTTATTTTTCCAAATGAGTAATACTGGAATGTTACCAAAGTCTGAACTGCAAAATTCTAAAAACAAAGACATTTTTATAAATTAAGTCATGTATGCTCTTCTTTTCCAGTTTGCCAGAGTTTAAATTTGATTAGAAATCTGGAGGATTTGTGGTTCCTGTTCTTGAAAGATGACTGGTTACAACTATTCTAGTTTGTATGCATAGTGGTATAAGTTACTTTTTTGCAATTTGCAAAGCCTAGCAATAATTTCTCAAGGCTCAACTTTACATGAAGCTTTTCTTTTTAAATTTTTATTTGTGAATTTTATTTTTTAATTTATTTTTTATTTTTTTATTATTATGTTCAGTTAGCCAACATATAGTACATCATTAGTTTTTGATGTAGTGTTCAACTATTCATTAGTTGTGTATAATACCCAGTGCTCATCACAGGCCAAACTAAAAGATGTTATGAATGAGATGCAGTCTAAACTGGATACTCTAACAGATAGGGTAAATGAGGCAGAAGAGAGAATTAGTGATCTAGAAGATAAGCTGATGGAAAGGAAGGAAGATGAGGAAAACAGAGATAGGCTGCTAGTAGTACATGAAAAAAGGATTGGAGAGATTAATGATGGCATGAAACATTCCAATGTCAGAAATACTGGGATCCCCAAGGGGGTGGAGAGAGAAAGAGGGCTAGAAGGTATATTTGAGCAAATCATTGTTGAGAACTTCCCTAATCTGGGGAAGGAAACAAGCATTTGAGTCCAAGAGGCAGAGAGGACCCCTCCCAAAATCAATAAAAGTAGATTAACACCCCAACATATAATAGTGAAGCTTGCAAATTTTACAGCCAATGAAAAAACTATCCTGAGAATAGCCAGGGAGAGGAGGTTCCTTACATATGGAGGGAGGAACATCAGAATAACATCAGACCTGTCCACAGAAAGCTGGCAAGCCAGAAAGGGCTGGCAAGACATATACAGGGTACTAAATGAAAAAAACATGCAGCTAAGAATACTTTATCCAGCAAGGCTGTCATTCAGAATGGATGAAGAGAAAAAGAGCTTTCAGGACAGGCAGAAACTGAAAGAATATGTGACCACCCAGCCAGCCCTGCAAGAAATATTAAGGGGGATTTTGAAAGCAAAGAGAGACCCCAAGAGTCACATACATGAAGCTTTAAGATGCAATTTGAATGATGTGAACACCAAGTATAGCAATTCATATTGACAAGGAAGTCTAGAATCAAATGAATATGCTGACTTTATCAGTAAGTGATTAAATGAAGGTCTGTAACCACAAAATTTTCTAGCCTTCTTTGTGACTTTACAATATCAAGTTTGACCTTTACCAGTTACATCATAGTATAAGCTTTATAAAAAAATCAATCTTTAGCAGGTAAAGCAACATGTGGAAGGCCAAATACAGATTTTGACCACAGAATAGTAACAATAAGTATGATATTAATTATCAATTATTGAGTGGATGCTTTGTGCCAATAACTCAACATATGGTATTGCTTATCCTTTTTGTAAGTCTGCAGATAAGGAAAGAAGCTCAGGAAGGGTTAGTAATGTGCTGCCTCTCCTGCAGAACTTCTTTTCCTAAAATTAAATGGCTAAAATTTTGGGAGATAAAACCATTTAACAGAGTTTAATCAAGGTACTGTTAATGTAATTTCTAACTCTGCAGAGTTGAATGGATTACTGTAAACTTTGCAGGAACCTGATTGGCTAAGAGATGATGAAATAACTTTGGAAGTTTATATAACTACATAACTTATAAATGGTGGAAACTGATCAGATAATAGTGTTACCATGGCCATGGTTAAATGTTTACTCAAGTTCATCTACTATTTTCCTTTAAAATTCATAATATGATTGGAATCTCACTGTCTATATGCCAAATTCGAACTAAAAAAGTAGAAATTAGAGATTTTATGATTGCTGCATACCATAGATAATGTTAGGATTATCTCAGTAGATTAAAATATGGGTAAATACATTTCTTCCTTAGACACTGTCAATGTTTGTTTGTTTAGATACGTATTTACACAAGTCCCACAGATAATTTTGATGCTGGTTGTCAGATGTGGGTGGTTTGATACAACTGACTTAGATCATCTAGCATACATGATTTCATGCTTTTATGACAAGGTAGGTTACCAGACAGGATTTCATCATTGTCTACATTAGGTGTAGGAAGAAAACAAAATTCCGAGAATTCAAAGATGTCAGAGGAGTAGGGGACCCTATTCCAACTGGTCCCCTGAATTGAGCTGGATATCTACCAGACCACTCTGAACACCCACAAAATCAGCCTGAGATGTAAGAAGATATATCTGGACCTCTAGAAACAGAATATGGCAGGCGGTTGGTTTCGAGGTTGGTTTCAAGGTATTAAGCGGGGAGCTGTGATTCTGTGGTCAGATATTGGAAGATAAACAGAAGGGGGAGGGAGCCATGGGGATCCTGCACCACTGGTGAGTGAAAGCCTCCTGAGCTGGGGACAGGGCACAGACTCACAGACTGGTAGTGGTGGGGAAACGACTTTAGGGCAGCCACCCCGGACTGAAACCTGGAGTGGCAGGGCCACGCATGTGCACTGGGGGTGGCTGGTGGATTTAGAAGCACAAAAGGCAGAGACATGCCCCAGGCCCTGACCTGGAGGTGACAACTTGGAGCCCTGCTGAGGGGTGCACAACCCAGGATGCTGCAGTTTATAGCAGCACAGACAGAAATGGAGATAGTGTGGCATGGAGAGCTCACTGAAGAGCAGACTGCGATCTCTCTGCTCTGAGGCAGAGGGTTGGAAATGATCTCTTCTGGACTCTCGGAAGAGATGTGGAAAGCCACCAGGGAAAGCTGCCAGAGAACAAAAGCCCCATAACCCCCAACAGGGGGCAGGGCAACTTTGCCCAAACAGATTTGCCTGAGTAACAGTGGGGCAGGCCCCTCCCCCAGATGAGAGGCTGGGAGAACAAGAGGCGGACAACCCTAAGGTCCCTATAAAACAGGTGCATCTTGCTTGGGTTGTGATCAATAATTTCGACTCTATACATTCCCTCAACCACCCCTCAACAGAATGACTAGGAGGAGGAACCCCCAAAATAGGAAAGACTCAGAGACTGTGGCTTCTGCCACAGATTTACAAATGGATACAGATATAACCAAGATGTTGGAAATGGACTTCAAGGTAACAGTTATGAAGATGATAGCTAGAATGGAGAAATCGATTAATGGCAACATAGAGTCAGAAATGAAAGGGCAGAAATGAAAGCTGAACTGGCAGAACTTAAAAATGCTATCAGTGAGATCCAATCTAATCTAGATAATCTAACAGCTAGGGTAAGTGAGGCAGAAGAACGAATTAGTGATCTAGAAGACCAATTGACAGAAAAGAAGGATAAAGAGGAGGCCAGGGAGAAACAACTCAAAATCTATGAAAACAGAATCAGAGAAATAAATGATACCATGAAACATTCCAATGTTAGAATTGTTGGGATCCCTGAGGGGGTGGAGAGAGAGAGAGGACTAGAAGATATATTTGAGCAAACTGTAGCTGAGAACTTCCTTAATCTGGGGAATGAAACAAACATTCGTGTCCTAGAGGCAGAGAGGACCCCTCCCAAGATCAAGGAAAACAGGCCAACACCGGCATGTAATAGTAAAACTCGCAAATCTTAAAACCAAGGAAACCATCTTGAGGGAAGTTAGGGGGAAGATATTCCTTATGTACAGAGGGAGGAACATCAGAATAATGTCAGACCTATCCACAGAGACCTGACAAGCCAGAAAGGGCTGGTAAGACATATTCAGGGTACTAAATGAGAAGAACATGCAGCCAAGAATACTTTATCTGGAAAGGCTGTCATTTAGAATGGATGGAGAGATGCAGAACTTCCAAGACTGGCAGAAACTGAAAGAATGTGTGACCACTAAACCAGCCCTGAAAGAACTATTAAGGCAGGTTCTATAAAAGGAGAAAGACCCCAAGAGTGATATACAGCAGAAATTTACAGGGACAATCTATAAGAACAACGTCTTCACAGGCAACATGACAATTAATGAATATCTTTCAATAATCACTCTCAACGTGAATGGCCTAAATGATCCCATAAAATGGCACAGGGTTGCAGATTGGATAAAAAGACAGGACCTAACCATATGCTGCCTACAAGAGGCTCATTCTGAACCTAAAGATACATCCAGACTGAAAGTGAAGGGATGGAGATCCATCTTCCATGCCAGCGGACCCCAAAAGAAAGCTGGGGTAGCAATTCTTATATCAGACAAATTAGATTTTAAGCTAAAGACTGTAGTTAGAGGCACAGAAGGACACTATATCATTCTTAAAGGGTCTATCCAACAAGGAGATCTAACAATTGTAAATTTCTACATCCCCAACATGGGAGCATCCATCTACATAGCCAACTGTTAACCAAAATAAAGAGTCATATTGATAACAATACATTAATTGTAGGAGACCTCAATAATCCACTCTCAGCAACAGACAGATCATCTAAGAAGCAAATCAACAAGGAAACAAGAGTTTTGATTGACACACTGGACCAGATGGACCTCATAGATATATACAGAACATTCCACCCTAAAACAACAGAATACTCATTCTTCTCGAGCGCATATGGAACTTTCTCCAGAATAGACTACATACTGGGTCACAAATCAGGTCTCAACCGATACCAAAAGACTGAGAATATTACCTGCATATTCCCAGACCATAATGTTTTAAAACTGGAACTCAATCACAAGAAAAAATTTGGCAGAAATTCAAACACTTGGAAGCTAAATGTTTGCGTGAACCAGGAAATCAAAGAAGAACTTAAACAATTCATGGAAACCAATGAGAATGAAAACATGTCAGTCCAAAACCTATGGGATACAGCAAAGGCCATCCTCAGGGGGAAATACATAGCCATCCAAGCATCACTCAAATAAATAGAAAAATCTCAAATTCACCAACTAACTTTACACCTTAAAGAACTAGAGAAGAAGCAACAAATGATGCCTAAGCCATGCATTAGAAGAGAAATAATTAAGATTAAAGCAAGGATCAATGAATTAGAAACCAGAAACACAGTAGATCAGATCAATGAAGCTAGCAGTTGGCTCTTTGAAAGGATTAATAAGATCAATAAACCACTGGCCAGACTTATCCAAAATAAAAGAGAAAGGACCCAAATTAATAAAATTATGAATGAAAGGGGAGAGATCACAATTAACACCAAGGAAATAGAAACAATTATTAGAAATTATTATCAACAACTATATGCTAATAAATTAAGCAAACTGGAAGAAATGGATGCCTTCCTGGAAATCTATAAACTACCAAGACTGAAACAGAAAGAAATTGACAATCTGAATAGGCCAATAACCAGAAACGAGATTGAAACAGTGATCAAAAACCTCCCAAAAAACAAAAGTCCAGGGCCTGATGGATTCCCTGGGGAATTCTACCAAACATTCAAAGAAGAAAGAATACCCACTCTTCTGAAGCTGTTTCAAAAAATCAAAACAGAAGGAAAGCTTCCTGACTCATTCTATGAGGCCAGCATTACCTTAATCCCCAAACCAGGCAAAGACCCCATCAAAAAGGAGAATTTTAGACCAATATCCCTGATGAATATAGATTCCAAAATTTTCAACAAAATCCTAGTTAATAGGATCCAACAATACATTAAAAGGATCATCCACCACAACCAAGTGGGATTTATCCCTGGGATGCAAGGGTGGTTCAACATTTGCATGATAGAACACATTAATAAGAGGAGAGAGAAGAACCATATGGTCCTCTCAATTGATGCAGAAAAAGCATTTGACAAAATACAGCATCCTTTCCTGATTAAAACTCTTCAGAGTATAGGGATAGAGGGAACATTCCTCAAGTTCATAAAATCCAACTATGAAAAACCCACAGCGAATATCATCCCTCAATGGGGAAAAGCTGAAAGCTTTTCCCTTAACATCAGGAACACGTCAAGGATACCCACTCTCACCACTATTGTTCAACATAGTACTAGAAGTCCTAGCAACAGCAATCAGACAACAAAAAGAAATAAAAGGTATTCAAATTGGCAAAGAAGAAGTCAAACTCTCTCACTTCACAGACTACATGATACTTTATGTGGAAAACCCAAAAGACTCCACCCCCAAATTACTAGAACTCATATGGCAATTCAGTAACGTGGCAGGATACAAAATCAATGCACAGAAATCAGTTGCTTTCTTATACACCAGCAATGCAACTGTAGAAAGAGAAATTAGAGAAACAATTCCATTTACAATAGCACCAAAAACCATAAGATACCTCGAAATAAACCTAACCAAAGAGGTAAAGGATCTATACTCTAAGAACTACAGAACACTTATGAAAGAAATTGAAGAAGACACAAAAAGATGGAAAAACATTCCATGCTCATGGATTGGAAAAATAAACATTGTTAAAATGTCTATGCTACCCAGAGCAATCTATACCTTCAGTGCCATCCCGATCAAAATTCCAATGACATTTCTCAAAGTGCTGGAACAAATAATCCTAAAATTTGTGTGGAATCAGAAAAGACCCCGAATCGCCAAGGAAATGTTGAAAAAGAAAAGCAAAGCTGGCGGCATCACGTTGCCCGATTTCAAGCTATATTACAAAGCTGTGATCACCAAGACAGCATGGTACTGGCACAAAAACAGACATATAGACCAATGGAACAGAATAGAGAACCCAGATATGGACCCTCAACTCTATGGTCAAACAATTTTTGACAAAGCAGGAAAGAATGTGCAATGGAAAAAAGACAGTCTCTTCAATAAATGGTGCTGGGAAAATTGGACAGCCACATGCAGAAGAATGAAACTCGACCATTCTCTAACACCATACACAAAGATAAACTCAAAATGGATGAAAGACCTCAATGTGAGACAAGAATCCATCAAAATCCTAGAGGAAAACATAGGCAGTAACCTCTTTGACATTGCGCACAGCAACTTCTTTCAAGATACATCTCCAAAAGCTAGTGAAACAAAAGCTAAAATGAACTTTTGGGACTTCATCAAGATAAAAAGCTTCTGTCAACAAAACAAAGAGGCAACCCACAGAATGGGAGAAGATATTTGCAAATGACACTACAGATAAAGGGCTGGTATCCAAGATCTATAAGGAACTTCTCAAACTCAACACCCAAAAAACAAATAATCAGGTCAAAAAATGGGCAGAAGACATGAACAGACACTTCTCAAAAGAAGACATACAAACGGCTAACAGACACATGAAAAAATGTTCATCATCATTAGCCATCAGGGAAATTCAAATCAAAACCACACTGAGATACCACCTTACACTGGTTAGAATGGCAAAAATGGACAAGGCAAGAACCAACAAATGGAGAGGTTGTGGAGAAAGGCGAACCCTCTTACACTGTTGGTGGGAATGCAAGTTGGTACAACCACTTTGGAAAACAGTGTGGAGGTTCCTCAAAAATTTAAAAATAGAGCTACCCTATGACCCAGCAATTGCACTACTGTAATCTGCACTACTGGGTATTTACCCAAAAGACACAGATGTAGTGAAAAGAAGGGCTATATGCACCCCAGTGTTCATAGCAGTAATGTCCACAGTAGCCAAGCTGTGTAAAGAGCCAAGATGCCCTTCAACAGATGAATGGATAAAGAAGATGTGGTCCATATGTACAACAGAATATTACTCAGCCATCAGAAAGGATGAATACCCAACTTTTGCATCAACATGGATGGGACTGGAGGAGATTATGCTAATTGAAATAAGTCAATCAGAGAAATACAGTTATCATATGGTTTCACTTATTTGTGGAACATAAGGAATAGCATGGAGGATATTGGGAGAAGGAAGGGAAAAATGAAGGGGGGGATATCGGAGCGGGAGACAAACCATGAGAGACTATGGACTCTGAGAAACAAACTGAGGGTTTTAGAGGGGAGGGGGATGGAGGGATGGGTTAGCCCAGTGATGGGTATTAAGGAGGGCACATACTGCTTGGAGCTCTGGGTGTTTATACAAAAACAGTGAGTCATGGAACACTACATCAAAAACTAACAATGTACTGTATGGTGACTAACATAACATAATAAAATAAAATTAAATTAAAAAAAAAGAAAACAAAATTCCACTTGGCTTTAATATGAAGTGGCATTTCATTGTCTGATCTAAAGAAGCTGAGCCTATGAAAAGTGATATTAATTCCTAGCCAATTAATGGTTCTGACTTCCCCTGCCATTTCAAAAATACATTATAGAAACTTATAAGCAAGTTTTATTTAAGATTTAAGAAAATATATATGTAATACTTTTTGTCAGTTAAATAAGGTGTGAGCACAAGATAATGAGAAAGATGCCATAGCTGTATTGAAAAAATGAAAATAAGATAATTTTGCTTTATAGGTGTATCCCACACATATGACACATGCCTTTTTATTCATGTCTTTTAGAAGTTATTTTGTGAAAGGTGACCTCAATGGCTGCCCTGAGAAAAGACATCATGGGATTTCCAGGCAGTTGATGTTAAGCTTCCTCCATTTCTAGGATATTTGCAGAAAGATAGGCCCATTACAATGTCAATATTTCATATTGCTGCATATCTCCATCGGGTGTGCTTTTCTTGATGACAGTCATATTAAGTACTGATATATACTGACAGATCCTTTGAATACATATTTCATTCTTGCCACATGAGGTGCCTTCACTCTTCCAATATCATGCAAGCCTGATGGCATCACTGCTAAGTGTTATTGTTGCTTTCCATTCAAGTCTGAATTAGAGAACTGTGTTCTGTCATAATAGGGATGCTCCTAGCACTGACACATTGTATTCTTTGGCATGATTGGTCATCTGATGAACACTTTCTGTAATTAATGCCTGAAATACCACAGGTGAAAAACCTGTCTCCTTTATCACAGTAATCCTTAATCTGCCCATTCTTTGCTTTTTTTTTTTTTTTTTTGAGAGAGAGAGAGAGAGACTGTGAGTTGGGGGGATGTGCAGAGGAAGAGGGAGAGAGAGAATCTCAAGCAGGTTCCATGCTCAGCACGGAACTGATGTGAGGCTCAATCTCACGACCCTCAGATTATGACCTGACCCGAAATCGGACACTTCACCTACTGAGCCACCCAGGGGCCCCCTATTCTTTGCTTTTTGAGCAAAAATGTTTCTGCACTACTGAAGGTGAGAATTGCAAATACCATGTTAGCAATGGGAGTCATTAAACACAGATTCCGTCTTGTACATATACATTTATTGGGCACTTTTATGAGATTTCTGTCCAAAACTCCTCTAGATCACATTCATTTTTCTTGCAAATGTATTCAGCACGGAGAAAACTGCACTCCTTACAGTAAAGTCCCAAAGTATAATTTATATCATGTTTTCTTTTAAAGTCTGATAGTATGCATCTTCTGCACTTTCTTTTGTGGAGCCAGTCATGCTCCTCCCCCTTTTTCCCACCAATTTGTTACCACATTGCTCTTATAGAGCACTGACCATGGGTATGTCACTGAAACATTCCAAACCACTGCATGCCCAGTCAAAATAGTCATCACAACAATCAGATGAGTCTGATCCACCTATAATATACTTCTCCAAATTACATGTATGGTATCACTTATTATGCCTCATACCAAAGGAATAACCTATTTCATGAACAACCAAACAGCCTCTATGACCAAATTCAGTACCCCCTGAGAAGTTGCAGTTGCTAAAAAAAGATTTCACCCTCAGAGTCCATATTGGCTAATCCCAGAGAATCCTCACAAACATGATATGCAAAAAATCTGCAAGGTCATAATTAATCTTAGGAAACCAGTGTTTTATTTGTCAGTCTTGGAATGCTGTGAAAATTAATTCTTTTGTGTCAACATTTATTGGATTTGATTTTGTCTGTATTTCCATAGAAGCCAATGGAAATAACGGCATTCAGTGGCTCATATAATGTATCCAAAAAGTTAGTAATAATCAATGTTTCTCTCACACTCTGATGCATTGTAAACTGTATTTGTACTTAACTGTCTATCCCCACCCCCAGTCTGAAATACTTTTTATAATATGTATGTTCTTAAAATCAGGAGCTGTGTCCTTAATCTCTTCAAAGAATTTTCAAGTCTAGCTGTCTACATCCTTATCAGTTAAGCCACTGGCATCATGCTAAGCTGGATCCCTTCTTGGGTCAAAGGCAGAATGGTGGGGAAAGCTGCCCCTGAGATCCTTGAAGCAGGTATGGAAAGCATCCACGGACTTCAGGATACTTGCCAGGAGAAAGCTGCTGACTTTTGGGGTGACCTTTGCCTGGATTAAAGAAGGTGCTCTGGTGGGTGGGGTGGAGGTAAGCAGCTGGGTGGGGTGGCCATGCAGGGTCTGCCCTCTTACAGGGACGGTAGTAAGACAGGCATTATTTTGGGCAGGGCCTAGGGAGGTGCTTCAGCAGAAGGGTTGGAAAGGTGCCAGATTTCAGTTGCTACTCCCTCCCTGCAGTTACAGCTGAGAAGAAAGGCCACAGAGCCCATCTCTCATGGCACTCTCATTCTGCAGGAGGAGGGAGAGATTAACTATTTACAAAGTTATTTATTACAGTCAAGAAGAATCATGGGGTGCTGGAAACATGCACATGGAGAGTGTTTAACACAGTGAGGAAAAGGCTGCATGGTAATTAGGGAGGCAGTCCTGAGGAGATAATGCTGGAGTTGAGCTCTAAAGGATGTATAGGAATTAAGAGAGCAGAAAAAAACCTTCATGCTAATTAGTGAGAAGTTGGTCTACTTAATACACATATATAATTGTTTTGTCATTTTCAGAAGATTGACTGAAATAGCTCCTTTGCTACCTTCACTTCACTTTTGTTAATTTTTTTTAATCATAATTGAGAATATTATGTAGCTTCTTTGGATCACATAGGATGGAACCTAAATAGTCATTTAAATTTAGATTTAAAATGTGAGTCTAAAACAATGTTTTTATGAACCCAGACAAAATACAAAGGAAAAATTTCTTTTTTTTTTTTTAAAGATTTTATTTATTTATTTGAGACAGAGAGAATGAGAGACAGAGAGCATGAGGGGGAGGAGGGTCAGAGGGAGAAGCAGACTCCCTGCCGAGCAGGGAGCCCGATGCGGGACTCGATCCCGGGACTCCAGGATCATGACCTGAGCCGAAGGCAGTCGCTTAACCAACTGAGCCACCCAGGCGCCCCAAAGGAAAAATTTCTTATTAAGGATTCAGAACTGTCAAACCTCTTGACCATCTTTTGCATGGATATGATTGGGTTTAGGCAGATAAAATTTTTTAAAAACAATTATCCCCATATTCAAAAAAATATTGTAAGAGAACTTTTAGAATTAAATTTTATGTATATTTTCCAGTATAATCAATGTTACAAGTCAAGCTAATAGAAAGGAATGGCAACATAAATTATGGGAAGGCAAAGAGCCTTCCTTCTGAATGCTTACTTAGGAGATGTCACCTTCTTTCTACTACTTTTCGTACTAAATTATCAAAATTACAGTCCTATACATGCTGGCTATTTGCAGCCTCATGTATAACCCTTCCAGGGAAACCCAGCTGGTGTCAGGCAATCATTTGTCATTTGAATCTAATACTTTTTCTTCATCTTGTCAAATCATTTTGATGTGTCCTACTTGGTGAAAGGAGAATTGTAAATACCTTTGCCATCCATCACTGCTGCAAATCACTGAAGCGGGATCCCTCTGCTTGTGTTTATCTAGCAACCAAAGTTGTGTTGCTGGGGCGAAGGTTGCCCTAGATGAACCTGTCAATCATCGGGCAGGACCTTACAGCCTCACCATTAGGACTGAGTTGTAGTAAACATCCTAAACTCTCCCCTGGATCTATGAGAGTTCACATAAAAGAAAACAGAGAAGACAGTCCCCTGCCCCCCATAACTATATGAAAACCAAGCCCATCTCCTACTCTGTTCATGTAGCAAGGGCAACAGATCTGTAAAAATATTTTGAAAAATTAAAAAAAATATGATACTGTTTACCAATATTATTTCGTGATCATCTATATAATAATAAATATCAGGTATCCTCTAGATAGATTGCACTATCTACATTATGTTGATTTAAGATTAAATAATTTTAATTTTAATCTGTATCCTATTTCTTCTTGTAAGAGAGAACTTGTGCTTATCATTAACTATATTACATGCCTGCTCAAATGACATTTAAATCATGTTACTCTCTTACTTAAAATGGTTCAGGGGTTCTCATAACTTGCAGGATGCAGGATAAAATCTGAATTTCTTAGTATGGCATCAAGGGTCTTTATCTTACTTCTTTATGAATATTGCCTTTATGTTCTCCTTTTTAGGATACTCCTCTTTCTACTTTTTGTCTTTTCCACCCTCAGAAGCCTTCATACTTAACCTATTTATCACTTGTTTGTGGTAGTATACATCAGCTATTTATCACTTGTTATGAACTGCCCCGCATTTTTTTAAAAAATATGTGCATATCATGACTGTAGAGAAGGCACCAACCATGTCAATGATTTTTGGTTTTCTTCACAGTACTTCACATACTCTAGGTATGTGGTGAGTAACCAGTGGTGATAATAAGGATCAACATAGTGGTTAGTCATTTTGTATCCACTGTAGGAATGCTTATTAGTAGTAGGTCAACAACAGCCAACATTTCTTTTCCTTCTTTCTCTATTATTTGAGTGTTATACAGCAGTTATATTAATATGCACATGGTTATTCAGAAAACAATGTCTTTCCCTTCAAATATTAATAGAACTTTAATGTATACATTTAAAATAACAAATGTGCTCAGTGTGGTACATATATTGGTGACATTGGTCACTAGATGGCACACCACAAGCTCCTGTGGGGCAGTTCCACAAGCTAAGCTATTTGAAAAAGGACTGCAAAGACTCAGAGCAATCTGCTTTGGGAAAAATGACAACAGAAGTGATATTCAGTAAGTTTGTTACAAAGTAAAAATTAGATTTAGATTGCATAAACTTATATGACAGATGTGAAGGTGAGCTATAAGGAATCATTCATTCAATAGGTAATTTTTTTTTTTTTAAAGAAACTAGGTACAAGGAAGAAGTCTTCTTATCAATAGCCTAAATTCCAGAGACCTGAAACTCAGTTTCCAGAAGCCCTAACATCACCCTCCCCTCCATAAAATTGAGGGAGAGTGAGGCAGAAGGAAATGTAAATAAAATTGAATTTCTTTTAAACCTGCAGTCCACTGATAAGGACGTGTGATAGGAGGAATGTAACATTCCTCCAGGAAGCTCCCAACTATCTTTCTGTTAATGCCTTACTAGAGGGGTGAACAACTGTTAACTTGACAATGGCAAGGCCTCCAATATCTTGTAGGTCCCCTTTAGCATATGAAAGTTCTTTCAAAACCTCCCTTTTTCCTTACCTCCCCCAACCCCGTAGTATATAATCAGCTACTCCTCACAACCCCAATGCAGTTGCTTTTTCTGCCCACAGGTCCTGTCCCTGTGCTTTAATAAACCACCATTTTGCACCACAATAAAATAAAATAAAATAAGAAACTAGGTACTAGACACTGTCAGGCCCTGAGGAAGACAGCAAATGATAAAACCTGGACCTGGCTGAAGTTTTGCAGAGGAGCTAAAAGCATAAGCCTTCACTCTGCCTTGCAACTGGTGCTAAAAGAATAAACCTAACCAAAAAAAAAAAAAAAAGTAGATTGTTTAACTCCTAAGGAAAAAAGTAGAAGAGATGAATGAAAAATTCAAGTGACCTGCAATGTATTTAAATGTCAGTGAAAGAGTTTTCTACACTCATGTACCCAAAGTCAGCATGCAATATCACTGAAGATTTATGTTGATATTAGAATGCAAGTAATAGGACTCCATAGTTCTCTGGGCAGAATTTTAATCACACAACTTTTATGTAATCTGTACACAGGACATAAACAACTTACAGGAAAGTAAATCTGAAATCAAATGTCCAAATGTACATTTTGATATTTGCTGTGGCTTCTGAGGTATGGTATGACTTTGGACACCTATCCAGAGGTAATATTTCATTCCTCTACTCAATACTACATTCACAGAGGTAAATGATCCCTATACCTTCCATCACCCAGTGGGGTTATGTACCCTTAGCCTCATCCATGATGACCTCACACCAGGGCCATTCTTGCAATCAGCCCTCTACTCTTGTACAAATGCCAGGTCTTCATGCCTCTCAAGGCTCCAGTCTCCTTACATGTTTAATTCTTGATGTTCCCTTGTTGTTCCTAGGTTAAAATGCCCATTGTCTGTTGCTTTTATCTCCAAAAGCTACTTACTGTTTTCCCTCTTCTTTTTTTTTAAGCTTATTTATTTTAGAGAAAGAAAGAGAGAGAGAGAGCGCACACAAACCGGGGGAGGGGCAGAGGGAGAGAAATCCTTAAGCAGACTCACTGCTGAGCACAGAGCCCCACTCTAGGCTTGATCCCAGGACCCTGAAATCATGACCTGAGCCAAAATCAAGAGTTGGAAGCTCAATTGACTGAGCCACCCAGGCACCCCCTGTTTTCCCTCTTTGCCACCTTCCCAGAGTATCTGATTTCCAGTTATTTCTGATAGTGATTTCCAGTTATTCCTAATAGTTTGGTAATTGACATAACACAGTCTTAAAGAAATTTAAAAAGTCATTAAATTTTTCCATCATAGAAATGTGGAAATTTTTATAGAAATGTGGAATTTCAAATAGAAAAAAAATTAAATTGTCATTCTTTCATCCCATATTAGTATATTTCCTGCCAGTCATTTTTATATGCACATTTTTTTCAGTCATGATAGATCTTTGCATGCTAAATTTTTGTTAAAGATAACAAAAAAAATTGGGGGGTATTTTTATAAATTCCTGATAAAAACATGCATACATTGTCCATTTTATGAACTCTATGTTACAGAGATATAGCTCTGTGTTCATGACACCGTTTTTGTCTTCCTGGCACATAACAAGATTACATTTATAGTTTCCCTTTACAGTTAGGTGTGGCCTATGTGACTGAGTTAGAGTGGATGGGAAGCAGGCAAAGTGATAACAACCTCTGTTAGACCCTATACTCATATCCAGCATGGTCCTTTAGCTTTCTTTTCTCTTCTCTTGAAAGCCACATATTCCAAATATCATAGCTGCTAATTCATGACAGAAAGGGTCTGGAGTTCTGAATCACTGCTTACAGAAAAGCTGATCGGGGAGCCCTTAACCACATTGGACTGTGCCATTTGTTGAGTTAAGCCACTGAAATTTTTTTTTAAAGATTTTATTTATTTATTTGACAGAGAGAGACACAGCGAGAGAAGGAACACAAGCAGGGGGAGTGGGAAAGGGAGATGCAGGCTTCCCGCGGCGCAGGGAGCCCGACGTGGGGCTCGATCCCAGGACCCTGGGATCATGACCCGAGCCAAAGGCAGACGCTCAATGACTGAGCCACCCAGGCGCCCCATAAACCACTGAAATTTTAAGGTTATCTATGACTATGCCATAGCTAGGCCTATCCTGACTAATATGCATATGACTATCTGGGGTAATTGTTTTAAATATTATTGCTACTATAAATCATATGATGATTATCTTATGCATTGGATTTTTTCCCCTTCTATTTCAGATTGTTCCCTTTAGATAGATTTCCAGAGGTAAAATTTTCTGATCAAAGGATATAAACTTTAACACTTATTCGTAGTCTCTTTATATCATACTTGTCTCACATAATTACATATTATATTTACACAATAACTAATTATGAACATGTCTCTTACTCCTATGAGATTGCAAGTTCCTCAAAGGCAGAGTCAGTATTTTATCTAATTTTGTATCTTCTACTCCCTAGCACAGGTCTTTCACATAGTAGCGTGAAGGAGACATTTGCAGAATACATGAAGGAGTGGATATGGATTGTTAAGTGATAGCTATACCGCAGTCATTCTCACAATTTTGGCATTGGTAGGGAAAATTCTATCTCTAAAAGTTTACTATAGCACTTTTTTTCTTCCAAAAGCAGTCTAAGGCTAATGCTTTGACTACTGGGCATTCAGGGTTTGGGTGAAAGCATATTTAAAATTATAGATGAGACAGTTCATTCTTCCCATTGTTTTCATTCCTCTGAGTTTTAGCTATGTCATTTTTTATGTTCAATAAAGCTAAAGACTGCATCTATAGGATGTAATATAAAAAGGAATGTGTTTTAGATTATTTGAATATTTAGATTATTCAAATAATTGGATGGATTATATGGTTTATCCAATCATTTAGTATTTGTTCATGATATCCTAAAAAAAGAATCTTACCAATGGCTATATTAATGAATGGTCAAATTTTATTTGAATGAAAGAGTGATCCATTTTATACCCACAATATTATAATTGTTCTATTTGTGCAGAAATAAAGTACATGCTTACTGCACAGATCTAAGTACATCATAAGTCAATTCATATGTCTTATGTTCTTTAGGCTATATAATAATATATGTGGCAAACATCAATCACATTTTTATTTACCCATATAGAGATTTACCTTGTTCATGAGAAGAAACACATCTTCTACACAGATGGAAGGGAAGGAAGAAGGGAGAGGTGTAGACAAAGATACATTTCTAAGTCTATTTGTGAGGGGACAGGAGGCAGACAGTGCGGATCTGATACCTTCTATGCTTTCTGTGTAGCAGGAGATAAGATCATTGCTGAGTGTTGGAGAAGCAGTGGCCATCCCACTTGCTATCCTGTGATCCTCCTCCCACTCTACCTCTGCGTCTTGGCCTCTTTTTGTACTTGTATCTTCAATGCCTTTCTTCCTACCAGTTTCTTCCATTCAGCCTGTAAACAAGCTCAAGATTCTTTCACTCCTCCCTCTAAAATTTCCCTTGACTCTCATCCTCTCATTCCTTCTTTCTCAAAATCCTTTCCTTCATGGCTTCTGGAACACCATATTTTCTTGATTTACCCTATCCTATTTGACCTCTTTTTTCTTTTTGAATTTTTCTCAGATATCACTCCCCAGATTCTATCCTTTTCTCCTCCTCATTCACTGATGTAGTCAGCTTTTTTGAATACAGGTCTCTCAAATTTAGCTGTTGTCCTAAATAAGCTTTGAGCAGAATACCATGTACTGAGTATAAATAAAATACTCTCATCCTCTCAGAAACCTATGTTCAGAAGCCCCCTCCCATCCTTCCTCTGTGTGCATTATACTCAACCTTACAAAATAAAATTGATAGATTTGTACCCCACAAAAAATGTGTGCCATCCAAAATAAATCTTATTACATTGTATGATATACCAAAATACAACTAGGACCAGACAGATGAAAATATTTATCACATTATCTTTTACTGCATTTGGCACATGAGATTTAGAATACTTCACACTCAGGAGGAAGCCGTAAAAACAAACACAGGTCATCAGCTCCAACTTTTGTAAGGAAACTTTTTTCCCCTGAGACACTTAACACAGGCTTAAGACAGTATGAAACCTGAAAAAAAATTTCAAGTAAGGAGAGATAGTTTTCATCATAGTGTGAAATGCAGTGGCATCTATCAGACTTGACTTTATGAAGTTTGCTCACAGGACAGATAAAGTTGCCTTGTCTCAGATGAGTGAATCCACTTCAAACTGATCAGAATCCTGGGATAAAAAATAAAAAGGAATGTGAAGATTCTTCAAATGCATGTCTGAGAAAACTCTGGGAACCTACCAGATTTTTAAATTTAGAAAGTAGAAGGTGTTGAAGTCTTGGACAATCTGTTTACTTGATAATGTTTGAGCTGTGAAAGTCATGATTAATTTCCTGACCTCACACAGTGCTGATGACATCATCCTCCTGTTTTCATTTCCACTCTTCAGTGATGATAATATAATAAGACTTTAATCACTTTGGCCTAAAACAATAACTCTTCTTTAATTCTTCTAATTGTCATGATTTCTCAAAAGCTCTGCAGAAAATCTATTTTTTAAATATCCTAAAGATGAAAAACCTTGGTATAAAGTCATAGGGACTCTATTGATATTAGGAAGACTACATGATTCAATGCATTAATATTTGAGAAACTGTCCTAAAGAAATCAGGAAGAAGACTGTGGTGTTGATAGGTAAAATTAAACTTAATAATTTCTCTTTAGATTTTATTATTTGTATTAAGAGACCACCACAGTGGGATTCCTCTAAATGAAGCACATGAAATATTCAAATAGAAATAGTGAACAAGCCAGTGGTTCTTAACCACAGGTAGGCTATAGAGTCATCAGAGGAGTGTATGTGCCTGTGTTGGGCCACTTCTGGACATTCTAATTTAACAGATCTGGGGTAGGACCTGGAAGTCTATGTTTTAAAAAAAAGTTCCATAGGAGATTCTGATGGACATCCCTGCTCAGAACAACTAAGCTTTGTTGGATATTTCCTGCATGCTGGGCCAGCACTAAAGATTAACAAGTGACAAAAATGTGAGAAGCAGAGAGTGCAATTTTCAGGTCAGAGCATAGAACACTGGCAAGTTTTCGCTGTGGAATGTAAAGGTATATACAAATATCGTGAACATGACAGCAATAAATGAATAGTCTACTGCATTGGTTCCTAAACTTTTTCATTCCACAATGTGTCTTTTCTGATTTGTCTATATCCCAATTTGGTGCAAAAAAAAAGCCCAATACTTACTGACAGACAAAACTGGGCCTGTGCCACCTAGCTATTAATGAGGCACATCGCCGCATCTGTCATTTAGGTTTCATAATTGCAAGCAAATAAACATACTCCAGCTGATTTAAGTAGAAAAGTAATTTATTGAAAACTCACTGGAATCTCTGGAAAGCTAGAGAATAAGACTGGGCAAATAAGCGGGAAATGGGGGAGGGCAAGCCGTCAAAGCCATGTCCAAAGATTGTTTATGGGGTCCCCTTTATCCCTGCTTCTCTGTGGCACCAGCACCCAGATCCAAAATCTGCGGCAATGACATCTGGCCACTAAATACAGATCAAGTGCCTCCATGCCAAATCAGAGGCTGGAAAATCAAGTATTTGTCTTTTCAGCCTCCATAAGTGGAAGGCAGTTCTGACTGCCTCCAAAATTCATATGGTATAAAATTCCTCAAACAGAAAGGGGGTTCACATATAAGGCAAAAAAAAGTATACTATTTTTATTGTTTGAGGAATATGATTTCTGGCTAGTGAGATTTTTCTGGTTAATTTGTAAGTTTGTATGGTAAATATTTCTGAAATATTAGTGCATTTTCTACTCCAATAAGTATAGTAAGATAATTTAATGTTCAAAACTTAGCTCTACAGTTCATAAGTATGTGATCTTGAGCAATTTATGACCTCATTTGAGATTAACTTTTTTCATTTGTAAATGGTGATTTCAATAACTCATACCTCTCAGGATTGTAGCTCAAATAAATTGATGCATGCTAAGCAATTTGTATACTGAAAACACTAAATAATCATTAAACATTGTTACTATTCTTTTGGTGCTTAGGCTCATTATTTTTAACTTTACACCCTGTAGCTATTGATAAGAAGGCGTAGGAGATTGTCCTGGAAATCAATCTCTTTCTCCTAAAATAGAGTATTAAGAATTACTATAATTGAAAGATACAAGTATTTGAACCTAAGTAAGGGACAGTACTGTGGTGGTATTTTATTATTTAGATTAATCTGTGAAATTACTGATTGTTGGAATTAAAGTTTCTGATGGTAAGGCACATAAGTTGCAGTTTGTTCATTCCCTTTATAAATAGTTAAAGCATTCTTACCATGTGCCAGGTAGTAGGGATTCATGATGACTTAAACAAGGTCCCTGCCTTCAAGGGATTCTCAGTCAAGTGGGAGACAGACAAATAGAGAATTGCAACCAATTGGTTTGCAATTCTCTAATACCAACCAAACTTATTTAATCATTCAAGAGAGAGTTTTATAAGTGGCTCAAGTAAAAAAATTTATAAATAAAATACATTCTTATTTATTATATTGGCTAGAAGGAATTGAGTCTTAAAACACTTTTGATGCCATTTCACTAGAAATGTCTAATTCCAAAAGATGTCTAATTAGTATACTAAATTCACTCTAAGTGATCCAGATTAAAACATAAGATTTTAAACACCAATGTGTTTTATAAATGGCATGGATCATGATGCCGAAGTTCTTTAATTTCATTAAACTGTTAAATTACTTATTAATTTTCCAAAGTAAGATTCTGTTTGACATATCAGATTGGTATTAATTTTGACCTTTAATTTGTAATCATAATATGATTTACACTGATAGTTATTCAGCTTTGTAACATGAAAATAGTATGCTTTGTAATGTCCATTAATCCTCTGTCCTTTTTTTTTCTGGTCTAATTTCCTATTAAATCCCTCAGTATACCCTTAAATTCAGTCACATTAGACTGTTATTTTCTAAACACATTACACTCCGGTGCCTTTGCCTATGCCTTTGCTTACTCTGGAATTCTCTTCTCTGTCTGTCAAACTCTTCTTATTCTCCAAGAGCCAGCTCAAATACCACTCCTTTGTTTAGTTTTTTCCAGTTCTCAAAGCCAGAATTTAGAGCTTTCCCCCTTTGAATTCCCAAGAACTTTGTTTATACATTTACTATAGTATTCATTTTATTGTGCCTTAGATTATAGTTATCAACTTATAATCTAACTTATCCATCAATCCTCATGCCTTCTTGAAGGCCGGGACCATATCATTTTTGTCTCAGTATTCCCTCAAGTATAGTATTTTGCTTGCATTTAACAGGGGAAAGGATTTCAACTCTAAAGGCACTTGTTGAACTAGAGACAAAAACAGATGGTATTAAGAACAACCAAGGCAGGGCCCCATTTTACTCCCTGAGCAAAGGGGGCAGGAATGTGGGGTAGGGGAGGGCACAGGGTGAGGCTCACTCACGTGACGCACATGTCAAGGAATCATCACTGGGAACACAGGTTCAGTTAAGCCGCTGCAGTTGTGACAGTCCTTTGGGCCATAGCGGATGACTAAATATTAAGGCTTACTAGAGAAGTGGGCGTGGGAGACACTGGTAAATTTCCTGCCTTAGTTAGGAATTGAGCTGATGGGAAAAGTAGAGTTCCATTTAAGTTACTGATGGGGTGAATCAATGGCTCTGCTTGTGGAGACAGGTATGTGGGACTTTAAGCAGGGGGCGGCACGTGATAATTACAGCAATGTTTTAAGGAGAGTGAGCTGGGACAACGCAGAACAGTGAGAGGTTAGATGTAGGCTATTGGAATAGTCTGAGTATGTAATACAGCCCTGGATTGAAAAGAAGGCAGTGGAGGGACACCTGGATGGCTCAGTCGGTTAAGTGTCTGCCTTCAACTCAGGTCATGATCCCAGGGTCCTGGGATTGAGCCCCATATTGGGCTCTGCTCAGAGGAGAGCCTGCTTCTCCCTCTCCCTCTACTGCTCCCCCTGCTTGTGGGCTCGCTCTCTCTGTCAAATAAATAAAAACTCTTAAAAAAAAAAAAAGGCAGTGGAAATGGAAGAAAAGGACTGCAGTTTGAGACAAAATACATCTATCCTAAAGCCAGTTTTTTTCTTAAAAACATTCTTGAAAAAGGGTTGCTAAATACCAACCAAACTTATTTAATCATTCAAGAAAGAGTTTTATAAGTGGCTCAAGTAAAAAAATTTATAAATAAAATACATTCTTATTTATTATATTGGCTAGAAGGAATTGAGTCTTAAATCACTTTTGTCATACACCTTATTTAAGAACACACAATTATCTGACACAAAGCACTGGGAGGCAGAGCTTTGTTTCTGAGTCAACTGTCCAGATTTGTACCTCAGATCTGCTGCGGTCTAACTGTCTGATCTTGGACAATTTATGTACGCTCCCTCAGTCTCAGTCATCACATTGTGTTGTTGAGTAGATTACACAGCTCTGGCTGTAGTAATCAGCTATGGTTGGGGGAATGGAGTAAAAAAGTTTAAACATGGCTGCGGAAAGCCCTCACATGGGTTAGGGTGATGCTAGTTCACAGGAAAACAAGGAGGGAGGAGGGCCAGCTTCAGGGCTGTATGACTTGTGCAGTCATGCAGGGTCTTAAGCTCAGAAGGGCCCCACCCTTGGTTAAATGCTGTTACCATCTTAAATTTCTTAATAATTTTTGAGCAAAGGACCAGCTCAGCATTTCTATTGTGCACTGGGCCTTGCAAATTATGTATTAGGGTCTTGAAGGAGCGGGGGGGGGTTACTGTGAGCTGAGCAGATACATTCTAAAGTAGTGTTTTTTTCAGCACTGACTGAACATTAGAATACCTGGGGAGCTTCTAAAAAATAGATGACCAGACCAATTAATTCAGGATCTCTGGAGATGAGGTACAACCCTGGGCATTTTTGAGAAATGTTGTCTTAGACAGAAAAATTCCTATAATTCCATATACCACTGCTCTCTATATATCATTTCTTATTTTAAAACCTTCATTAGTTTTCCATGACTAATAAAGTATGAGCTTGGGATCCTTAGCCTGGTTGGTACTCATGGCTATTTACAATCTGGCTCTATACTCCATTTCAGTTTCAGACCCTACACTTCTTTTGGGTACTCTATGCTGCACCCTAGTTAGACAGCTCACCATTATGTGAATATTGCCTTTGTTCATGCTGTGCCCCCAATTGGAATGTCCTCTGCTTCCAATTACCTACTCTGTAAAATATGCAAATGCAATCTTCTTAAAAGTTTCTCTTAAAAAAAAAAGGGACAAAAAAGTTTCTCTTAGATTTTTTCCTTTTCTGAATATTCACAGCTTCCTAGTAATTTTAAATAACACATATATTCTTTTTTGGTTTGTGTACATGTCTTACCTCTTCTGTATGTTCCTTCAGGGGTAGGTAATGTGTCTTATGAATTTTTATATCCCTCACAATTCTAAGCATGGTTTTAGGGGCTCAACTGCTGTTTAAATATATATTTTAGTGCCTGAGTAAGTGAACCTTATTGCACTCATTGACCAAACCATACATTTTGTATAATACCAGCAGCCTTTAGTCATCTATTTGCCAATAAAGATCATCTGAGAATAGTGAAATCATGTAACTTTACCGAGGCTAAAATCAAACCTTTAAATGACCCCACTGGGTCTGAATTTGCTCCAGCAATCAGGGTATGAGATGTAGCCTTACAACCAAAATGCCATTGGGTAAGTAATTGAGTGAGAAATATTAAGCTTGACTGCATTATTTTTTTCTTTAATTTCAAAAAGTATATTAGTACTTAAAGATAATTAGAATAATTTCAGGGGCCATGGGACTACTTAAAATGTCTTCCCACATAATTTAAGAATATCTGAAATTTTACTCCCTTCCTTTGAGTGAAGGGATTATTAACTGTTAAAATGCAGAAATCCTTAGGAAGAGCCACCTCTCCTCAAGAAGACTATAGCTGTCTCCTAATATGTAAGTCAATGTCCAGTTTTGCCTCCTGACCTTTTTTACCAGAATGATTTATTGAAATGTAAATATGATCTCTACCACCCACCCCAATGAAAACATTTTATCATCTCCCTATTGCTCTGAAGACAAAGGCCACAGTATAAATACCACGAGGGAGTGGAAGGATGAAGAAAGGTGAGGAAACAAAACAGTAAAACCACTTAATGGTTTTGCTGAGTCTGAGCCCTTTGGTTCAATTATTTGTTCTCCATTTGCTCTTTTGAATCACATCAGCACAGCAAGGGGCTCTGAATGCAGGGATTCATACGTGAACGGTGTAAAAAACAACAACAAATGTCTTCAAGGTATTCTACAGTGGGTCTAACATTCTGACAGAGAAAAATTAGATGGCAGAAGGACAGCTGTGAGATCCCGGGGTGCAAGGTCTAATTTCCAGCATATTATATGGTGAACCAAAAATTCTCTTTGCAATAACAAAGTCAAATAATTTCCCTTGCTTGTATGTTGTTTTTCTATTGCATCATCTGTGTGGGAACCCAGTGACCCACAGAAAAGTTCCCAACACATGCTGACTTCACCCAGGTGATGAAGCTAAGATGTAGTAAGAAAAATAACTGGGGTCTTAAAAAATATTCTTCTTAACAATTTCTTGGCTTCTGGCAAAAGCTGAAGTGGGACATTAAAAACACTATTCAGATAATTAATACTCTACTCTTATCCTTGCCATCGCCTAAGAATCCCTTTAATAATCTCTCTCTTTCTCTCTCTACATACACAACACAGACACACACACAAGCAATGTATACATATTTAATTTTAAAAATTTTAATTTTTTAAATCAATAGATTTAATTTTTTAAGTGGAACTTTAGATTTATAAAACAAATTGCGCAGAAAGTACAGAGAATTCCTGTATATCCTTTTTTTGTCCCTGCACACAGTTTCTCCCTATTTTATTAACATTTTGCATTAGTGTGGTACATCTGCTACAACTGATGAAACAATATTGATACATTATAATTGACTAAAGTCTATAGATTACATTAGGGTATACTCTAGGTTTATAGTTCTATGCATTTTGACAAACATATAATGTTATGGATCCCCCATTATAATAACATATAGAATAGTTTCACTGCCCTAATAGTCTTCCATGCTCCACCTACTCCTCCGTCTGAACCCCTGGCAAACAAAACAAAACAAAACAAAACAAAACAAAACAAAACCAAGAAACCACAAAACTGATCATTTATTGTCCTGATAGTTTTGCCTTTTCCAGATTGTCATATAGTACATTCTCTCTAAAGAACTTCTTTGAGGGGCGCCTGGGTGGCTCAGTTGTTAAGCGTCTGCCTTTGGCTCAGGTCATGATCCCAGTGTCCTGGGATCGAGCCCCACATTGGGCTCCCTGCTCGGCAGGAAGCCTGCTTCTCCCTCTCCCACTCCCCCTGCTTGTGTTCCCTCTCTCGCTGTGTCTCTCTGTCAAATAAATAAATAAAATCTTTAAAAAAAAAAAAACTTCTTTGAACATTTTTGCCAATGCAGCTCTGCTGACAAGGGGGTCCCTCAATTTTTGTTTGTCTGAGAAAGTATTTCTCCTTCATTGTTGAAAGACAATTTTGCTGGATACCTAATTCTAGTTGGGTAGCTTTTTTTTTTTTACTTTCAACACTTTACATATTTCACCCCATTCCTTTATTGCTTGCTTATTTCCTAAAGCGATGTCCAATATAATTCTTATTCTTGTTCCTCTATAAGTAAGGTGTTTTCTTTCTCTGGCTTCTTTTAAGATGTTTTTCTTTGTCTTTGATTTTCTGCCATTTGAATATGACATGCCTATTTATAGATTTTTAAGGTATTTATCCTAGTTGGTGTCCTCTAAGTTTTCTGCATCTGTGGTTTGGTGCGTATCATAAATTAAAAAAAATTTCTTAGCCATTCTTTAAATTTTTTTTTTTTTTGCGTGTAGTTGATACACAATATTATATTAGTTTTGGGTGTACAACATAGCTATTCAATGGGTTTATACATTATGCTATGCTCCCTAGAATATAGCTTCCATCTGTCACCAATGCTATTATAATATCATTGACTGTATTTCTTATGTTATGCCTTTTATTTCTGTGACTTATTCATTCCCTAATTGGAAGCCTGTATCTCCTGCTCCTCCTCACTCAGTTTGCCTATCCCCCTATCCCCTTTCCTCTGGCAAACACTCTGTTCTCTGTATTTATACACCTGATTCTCCCTTTTGTTCATTTAGTCATTGTTTTCTTAGATTCCACATATGAATGAAATCATATGGTATTTGTCTTTCTTAATCTTATTTCATTTAGCATAATACTGTCTAGGTCCATCCATGTTGTCTCAAATGGTACAATCTCATCCTTTTTATGGCTGCGTCTTATTCCATTGTGTGTGTGTATATATACCACTTTTATATATATAATATAGAATATATATATACTTTCTCTCTCTCTCTCTCTCTATATATATACCACTTCTATATATATGTTGTGTATATATACTTCCATATATATAGATATATACACACTCATATATCATATATATATATATATATACATACAGACACACATACACACTCAGCCATATATATTTTATGGCTGAGTATTATTCCATTGTGTATATATATATATATATATATATATACACACCTCTTCTTCTTTATCCATTCATCTATTGATAGTTGCATCCATATCATGGCTATTATAAATAACGTTATAGTAAACATAGGGGTGCACATACCTTTTTGAATTAGTGTTTTTGTTTTCTTTGGGTAAAATCTCAGTAGTAGAATTATTGGATCATATGGTACCCATATTTTTAATTTTGTGAGAATCCTCCATACTGTTTTCCAATTTACTTTCTCACCAGCAGTGTACAAGTGCTACTTTTTGTTTCATATCTTTACTTGTACTTGTTATTCCTTGTCTTATTTTAGTCATTCTGACAGAAGTAAGGTGATATATCCCATTGTTGTTTTGATTTGCATTTCTCTGATGATTACTGATGTTAAAAATCTTCAAATGTTCTGTTGGCCATCCGTATGTCTTCTTTGGAAAAATGTTTATTCAGGTCCTCTGCCCATTAAAAAGTCAGATTGTTTGTTTTTTTGGTGTTGAGTTGTGTAAGTTCTTTCTACATGTCAGATATTAACCCCTTATTGGATATATCATTTGCAAATATCTTCTGCCATTTAGTAGGTTGCCTTTATGTTTTATTAATGGTTTCTTTCACTGTTCAAAAGCCTCTCATTTCAATGAAGTCCCAATAGTTTATTTTTGCTTTTGTTTCCCTTGCCTTAGGAGATATATCTAGAAAAATGTTGCTATAGCTGATGTCAGAGAGATTACTGCCTGTGTTCTCCTCTACGATTTTTATTTCAGTTCTCACATTTGGGACTTTAAATCCATTTCGAGTTTACTTTTGTGTATGGTGTGAGAAAGTGGCATAGTTTCACTCTTTTACATGTAGCTGTCCAGTTTTCCCACACCATTTATTGAAGAGACTGTCTTTTTCCCATTGTATATTCTTGCCTCCTTTGTAATAGGTTAGTTGACCATATAATCATAGGTTTATTTCTGGGCTCTCTATTCTGTTCCACTAATCTATGTGTCTATTTTTGTGCCTATGCCATATTGTTTTGGTTACTACACGTTTGTAGTACATCTTGAAATCTGGAATTGTGATACCTACAACTATGTTTTTCTGTCTCAAGATGCTTTGGTTATTTGTGGTTCCATACAAATTTTAGTATTATTTATTCTAGTTTTGTGAAAAATGCTGTTGGTATGTTGATAGGGATTGCATTGAATCTGTAGATCATTTTGAGTAAGATGGACATTTTAACAATATTAGTTCTTTCAATTCATGAGCATGGAATATCTTTCCATTTTTTTTGTGCCATCTTCAATTTCTTTCATCAGTGTTTTACAGTTCTCAGAGTACCTGTCTTTCACCTCAGTGGTTAATTTTATTCCTAGGTATTTTATTCTTTTTGGTGCAATTGTAAATGGAGTTGTTTTCTTAATTTCTCTTTCTGCTACTTTGTTATTAGTGTATAGAAATGCTACCAATTTCTGGGTATTAATTTTGTATGCTGAAAATTTATTGAAATCACTTATTACTTCTAGTAGTGTCTTGGTGGAGTCTTTGGGTTTTCTATGTATAGTGTCATGTCATCTGTAAGCAGTGACAGTTTAATTTCTTTTTATTTATTTATTTATTTATTTATTTATTTAATTATGTTAATCACCATACATTACATCATTAGTTTTTGATATAGATGCCTCTAATTTCTTTTTCTTGTCTGATTCCTGTGGCTAGAACTTTCAGTACTATGTTGAATAAAAGCATTAAGAGTGGACATCCTTGTCTTGTTTCTGATCTTAGAGTAAAAGCTCTCAGTTTTTTAACATCAAGATATTAACTGTTGGTTTTTCATATATGGCCTTTATTTTACTATTTTTTATTATTATGTTATGTTAATCCCCATACATTACATCATTAGTTTTTGATGTAGTGTTCCATGATTCATTGTTTGCGTATAATACCCAGTGCTCCATGCAGAACGTACCCTCTTTAATACCCATCACCAGGCTAACCCATCCCCCCACCTGCTTCCCCTCTAGAACCCTGAGTTTGTTTTTCAGAGTCCATCATCTCTCATGGTTCGTCTCTCCCTCCGATTCTCTCCCTTCATTCTTCCTCTCCTGCTATCTTCTTCTTGTTCTTCTTTTTTTTTTTCACTGTTTCACAATGTTTTATTATATTCTCTCTTAATATTAAAATGTTTTGTTATGTTTATTTGTTCATGCTTTGAAGAATTGTACTTTAGGCAAATAATTGAAACAGAATGACTCCCAGCAGCAGTGCATATATAAGACAAATTCAATAAACAGCTTTGGGGAAACTTGAAGGGAAGATAAATGTTACAGTCTCACCTTAAACAATAAACCAAAATACATCAAATATGGATGATTTAAGTGTAAATAGGGAGCTGTAGTCGAATTTGAAAAGAAATGTAAGTTCATTAGCTTTCTTTTTTTTTTATTTTATTATGTTATGTTAGTCACCATACAATACATCAATAGTTTTTGATGTAGTGATCCACGATCCATTGTTATCGTATAACACCCAATGCTCCATGCAATACGTGCCCTCCTTAATACCCATCACCAGGCTAACCCATGCCCCCACCCCCTCCCCTCTAAAACCGTGTTTGTTTCTCAGAGTCCATAGTCTCTCATGGTCCATCTCTCCTTCTGATTTCCCTCCCTTCATTTTCCCCTTCCTTCTCCTAATGTCCTCCATGCTATTCCTTATGTTCCACAAATAAGTGAAACCATATGATAAGTGACTTTCTCTGCTTGACTTATTTCACTTAGCATAATCTCCTCCAGTTCCATCCATGTTGATAAAAGTTGGGTATTCATCCTTTCTGATGGCTGAGTAATATTCCTTTGTATATATGGACCACATCTTCTTCATCCATGCATCTGTTGAAGGGCATCTTGGCTCTTTCCACAATTTGGTTATTGCAGACATAGCCAATGCTAGGAACATTGGGGGTGCATATGGCCCTTCTTTTCACTACATCTGTGTCTTTGGGGTAAATACCCAGGAGTGCAATTGCTGGGTCATAGGGTAGCTCTATTTTTAAATTTTTGAGGAACCTCCATACTGTTTTCCAAAGTGGCTGTACCAACTTGCATTCCCACCAACAGTGTAAGAGGGTTCCCCTTTCTCCACAACCTCTCCAACATTTGTTGTTTCTTTCCCTGTCCATTTTTGCCATTCTAACTGGTGTAAGGTAGTATCTCAGTGTGGTTTTGATTTGAATTTCCCTGATGGCTAATGATGATGAACATTTTTTCATGTGTCTGTTAGCCATTTGTATGTCTTCTTCAGAGAAGTGTCTTTTCGTGTCTTCTCCCCATTTTTTGACCTGATTATTTGTTTTTTGGGTGTTGAGTTTGAGAAGTTCTTTATAGATCTTGGATACCAGCCCTTTATCTGTAGTGTCATTTGCAAATATCTTCTCCCATTCTGTGGGTTGCCTCTTTGTTTTGTTGACGGTTTCCTTTGCTGTGCAGAAGCTTTTTATCTTGATGAAGTCCCAAAAGTTCATTTTTGCTTTTGTTTCACTAGCTTTTGGAGATGTATCTTGAAAGAAGTTGCTGTGGGCGATGTCAAAGAGGTTACTGCCTATGTTCTCCTCTAGGATTTTGATGGATTCCTGTCTCACATTGAGGTCTTTCATCCATTTTGAGTTTATCTTTGTGTATGGTGTTAGAGAATGGTCGAGTTTCATTCTTCTGCATGTGGCTGTCCAATTTTCCCAGCACCATTTATTGAAGAGACTATCTTTTTTCCATTGCATTTTTTTTTCCTGCTTTGTCAAAGATTATTTGACCATAGAGTTGAGGGTCCATATTTGGGTTCTCTATTCTGTTCCATTGGTCTATATGTCTGTTTTTGTGCCAGTACCATGCTGTCTTGGTGATCACAGCTTTGTAATATAGCTTGAAATCGGGCAACGTGATGCCGCCAGCTTTGCTTTTCTTTTTCAACATTTCCTTGGCGATTCGGGGTCTTTTCTGATTCCACACAAATTTTAGGATTATTTGTTCCAGCACTTTGAGAAATGTCATTGGAATTTTGATCGGGATGGCACTGAAGGTATAGATTGCTCTGGGTAGCATAGACATTTTAACAATGTTTATTTTTCCAATCCATGAGCATGGAATGTTTTTCCATCTTTTTGTGTCTTCTTCAATTTCTTTCATAAGTGTTCTGTAGTTCTTAGAGTATAGATCCTTTACCTCTTTGGTTAGGTTTATTTCGAGGTATCTTATGGTTTTTGGTGCTATTGTAAATGGAATTGTTTCTCTAATTTCTCTTTCTACAGTTGCGTTGTTAGTGTATAAGAAAGCAACTGATTTCTGTGCATTGATTTTGTATCCTGCCACGTTACTGAATTGCCGTATGAGTTCTAGTAATTTGGGGGTGGAGTCTTTTGGGTTTTCCACATAAAGTATCATGTTGTCTGTGAAGTGAGAGAGTTTGACTTCTTCTTTGCCAATTTGAATACCTTTTATTTCTTTTTGTTTGATTGCTGTTGCTAGGACTTCTAGTACTATGTTGAACAGTAGTGGTGAGAGTGGGTATCCTTGACGTGTTCCTGATCTTAAGGGAAAGGCTTTCAGCTTTTCCCTATTGAGGATGATATTCGCTGTGGGTTTTTCATAGTTGGATTTTATGAACTTGAGGAATGTTCCCTCTATCCCTATACTCTGAAGAGTTTTAATCAGGAAAGGATGCTGTATTTTGTCAAATGCTTTTTCTGCATCAATTGAGAGGACCATGTGGTTCTTCTCCCTCTTCTTTTTAATGTGTTCTATCACATTGATTGATTTGCAAATGTTGAACCACCCTTGAATCCTGGGCATAAATCCCACTTGGTCATGGTGGATGGTTCTTTTAATGTATTGTTGGATCCTATTAGCTAGGATTTTGTTGAGAATTTTGGAATCCATATTCATCAGGGATATTGGTCTGAAATTCTCCTTTTTGATGGGGTCTTTGCCTGGTTTGGGGATTAAGGTAATGCTGGCTTCATAGAATGAGTTTGGAAGTTTTCCTTCTGTTTCTATTTTTGAAACAGCTTCAGTAGAATAGGTATTCTTTCTTCTTTGAATGTTTGGAAGAATTCCCCAGGGAAATCATCAGGCCCTGGACTCTTGTTTTTTGGGAGGTTTTTGATCACTGCTTCAATCTCGTTACTGGTTATTGGCCTATTCAGGTTGTCAATTTCTTCCTGTTTCAGTCTTGGCAGCTTATAGGTTTCCAGGAAGGCCTCCATTTCATCCAGATTGCTCAGTTTATTGGCATATAGTTGTTGATAATAATTTCTAATAATTGTTTCTATTTCCTTGGTGTTAATTGTGATCTGTCCCCTTTCCTTCACAATTTTACTAATTTGTGTCCTTTCTCTTTTCTTTTGGATAAGTCTGGCCAGTGGTTTATCGATCTTATTAATTCTTTCAAAGAACCAACTTCTAGTTTCGTTGATCTGATATACTGTGTTTCTGGTTTCTAATTCATTGATCTCTGCTCTAATTTTAATTATTTCTCTTCTAATACGTGGCTTAGGAATCGTTTGTTGCTTTTTCTCTAGTTCTTTAAGGTGTAGAATTAGTTGGTGAATTCAGGATTTTTCTGTTTTTTTGAGTGAGGCTTGGATGGCTATGTAGTTCCCCCTTAGGACTGCCTTTGCAGTATCCCATAGGTTTTGGACCGATGTGTTTTCATTCTCATTGATTTCCATGAATTGTTTAAGTTCTTCTTTGATTTCCTGGTTGACCCAAACATTTTTAAACAGAGTGGTCTTTAGCTTCCAAGTGTTTGAATTTCTGCCAAATTTTTTCTTGTGATTGAGTTCCACTTTTAAAGCATTGTAGTCTGAGAATATGCAGGAAATAATCTCAGTCTTTTGGTATCGGTTGAGACCTGATTTGTCACCCAGTATGTAGTCTATTCTGGAGAAAGTTCCATATGCACTCAAGAAGAATGAGTATTCTGTTGTTTTAGGGTGGAATGTTCTGTATATATCTATGAGGTCCATCTGGTCCAGTGTATCATTCAAAGCTCTTATTTCCTTGTTGATTTTCTGCTTAGATGATCTGTCCATTGCTGAGAGTGGAGTATTGAGGTCTCCTACAATTAATGTATTGTTAGCAATATGACTCTTTATTTTGGTTAACAGTTGGCTTATGTAGATGGATGCTCCCATGTTGGGGGCATAGATATTTATAATTGTTAGATCTTGTTGCATAGACCCTTTAAGAATGATATAGTGTCCTTCTGTGCCTCTAATTACAGACTTTAGTTTAAAATCTAATTTGTCTGATATAAGAATTGCTACCGCAGGTTTCTTTTGAGGTCCGCTGGCATGGAAGATGGATCTCCATCCCTTCACTTTCAGTCTGGATGTATCTTTAGGTTCAAAATGAGTCTCTTGTAGGCAGCATATGGATGGGTCCTGTCTTTTTATCCAATCCGCAGCCCTGTGCCATTTTATGAGGGCATTTAGGCCATTCATGTTGAGAGTGATTATTGAAAGATATTAATTAATTATCATCATGTTGCCTGTGAAGACGTTGTTTTTATAGATTGTCCCTGTAAATTTCTGTTGTATATTACCCTTGGGGTCTTTCTCCTTTTATAGAACCCCCCTTAATATTTCTTGCAGGGCCGGCTTAGTGGTCACATATTCTTTCAGTTTCTGCCAGTCTCGGAAGCTCTGCATCTCTCCATCCATTCTAAATGACAGCCTTTCCAGATAAAGTATTCTTGGCTGCATGTTCTTCTCATTTAGTACCTGAATATGTCTTGCCAGGCTTTTCTGGCTTGCCAGGTCTCTGTGGATGGGTCTGACATTATTCTGATGTTCCTCCCTCTGTACGTAAGGAATCTCTTTCCCCTAACTGTCCTTAAGATGGTTTCCTTGGTTCTAAAATTTGCAAGTTTTACTATTACATGCCGGGGTGTTGGCCTATTTTCCTTGATCTTGGGAGGGGTCCTCTCTGCCTCTAGGACTCGAATGTTTGTTTCATTCCCCAGATTAGCAAAGTTCTCAGCTATGGTTTGCTCAAATACATCTTCTACTCCTCTCTCTCTCTCCACTCCCTCCGGGATTCCAATTATTCTGACATTGGAACGCTTCATGGTGTCACTTATTTCTCTGATTCTATTTTCATAGATTCTGAGTTGTTTTTCCCTGGCCTCCTCTTTTCCCTTTTTATCTATTATTTTGTCTTCCAGGTCGCTTATTTGTTCTTCTGCCTCATTTACACTAGCTGTTAGATTATCTAGATTGGATTGGATCTCATTGATAGCATTTTTAAGTTCTGCCAATTCAGCTTTCATTTCTGCCCTTAGAGACTCTATGTTGCCATTAATCGATTTCTCCATTCTAGCTATTGTCTTCACAATTGCTAGCCTGAATTCCATCTCTGACATCTTGGTTATATCTGCATCCATTTGTAAATCTGCAGCATAAGTCATAATCTCTGAGTCTTTTGTATTTTGGGGGTTCCTCCTCCTAGTCATTCTGTTGATGGGTGGTTGAGGGAATGCAGAGTCCAAATTATTGACCAGAACTGAAGCAAGATGCACCTGTGTTCTAGGGACCTTAGGGTTGCTGACCTCTTGTTTTCCTAGCCTGTCTCCTGGGGGAGGCAACCCTGTTTAGGCGGAGTTGCCCTGCCCCCCTGTGGCAGGGGATGGGCTCAGTGGGAATCAGTTTTGGGGGCTTTTGTTCTCTGGTGGCTTTTCCTGGCGGCTTTCTGTGTCTCTTCCGCAAGTCAGAGCAGAAGAGACCCTTTCCAACCCTCTGCCTCAGAGCAGAGAGTTCGCAGTCTGTTCTTCAGTGAGGTCTCCAGGCCACACTGTCTCCGTTTCTGTCTGTGCACCTATAAACTGCAGCATCCTGGGTTGTGAGCCCCTCTGCAGTGCTCCCAGTCCTGCTTCCAGGTCGGGGCACACTTTGCCCTTTGTGCTTTTTTTTTTTAAAGTTTTATTTATTTATTTATTTATTTATTTATTTATTTATTTGAGAGAGCAAGAACGAGAGAGAGTGTGTACATGAGAGGGGGGAGGGTCAGTAGGAGAAGCAGACTCCCCACTGAGCAGGGAGCCAGATGCGGTACTCGATCCCGGGACTCCAGGATCATGACCTGAGCTGAAGGCAGTGGCTTAACCAACTGAGCCACCCAGGCGCCCTGCCCTTTGTGCTTCTAAAACCGCCAGCTGCTCCCAGTTCGCACGAGCAACCCCGCTGCTCTCGGTTTTTGCCCCAGGGGCTGCCCTAAAGTCCTTTCCCTGCCACTACCGGTCTGTGAGTCTGTGCCCCATCCCCAATGAATGAGGCTGTCACTCACCAGCAGTGTAGGATCCCCACAGCCAGGCACCCTCCCGCTGCCGTTTATCCTCTGATATCTGCCTGCAGAATCACGGCTCCCCACTTCATACCTCAAAACCAACCATCTGCGATATTCTGTTTGTAGAGATCCAGATCTTCTTACTCTCAGGCTGATTTCGTGGGTGCTCAGAGTGGTCTGGTAGATATCCAGATCAACTCCGGGACCAGTTGAAATAGGGTCCCCTACTCCTCCACCATCTTTCCTCTCCCCCTCCTTTTTTTTTTTTTTTAACATATAATGTATTATTTGTTTCAGAGGTACAGGTCTGTGATTCAACAGTCTCACACAATTCACAGCGCTCACCATAGCACTAACCCTCCCCAATGTCTATCACCCAGCCACCCTATCCCTCCCAGCCCCCACCACTCCAGCAAACCTCAATTTGTGTCCTGAGATTAAGAATTCCTCATATCAGTGAGGTCACATGATACATGTCTTTCTCTGATTGACCTATTTCACTCCGCATAATACCCTCCAGTTCCATCCATGTTGTTGCAAATGGCAAGATTTCATTCCTATTGATGGCTGCATAATATTCCATTGTATATCTCTACAACATCCTCTTTATCCATTCATCTGTCGATGGACATCTTCTTGGCTCTTTCCACAGTTTGCCTATTGTGGACATTGCTGCTATAAACATTGGGGTGCACATACCCCTTCGGATCCCTACATTTGTATCCAGTAGTGCAATTGCTGGATTATATGGTAGCTCTATTTTCAACTTTTTGAAGAACTTCCATACTGTTTTCAAGAGTGGCTGCACCAGCTTGCATTCCCAACAACAGTGTAGGAGGGTTCCTCTTTCTCCACATCCCCACCAACATCTGTCGTTTCCTGACTTGTTAATTTTAGCCATTCTGACCTGTGTGAGGTGATATCTCATTGAGGTTTTGATTTGGATTTCCCTGATGCCAAGCGATGTTGAGCACTTTTTCATGTGTCTGTTGATCATTTGGATATCTTCTTTGGAAAAATGTCTGTTCATGTCTTCTGTCCATTTCTTGATTGGATCATTTGTTCTTTGGGTGTTGAGTTTAAGAAGTTCTTCATAGATTTTGGATACTAGCCCTTTATCTGATATGTCATTTGCAAATATCTTCTCCCATTCTGTTGGTTGTCTTTTGGTTTTGTTGACTGTTTCTTTTGCTGGGCAAAAGCTTTTTATCTTGCTGAAGTCCCAATAGATCATTTTTGCCCTTGCTTCCCTTGCCTTTGGCGATGTTTCTAGGAAGAAGTTGCTGTGGCTGTGGTCGAAGAGGTTGCTGCCTGTGTTCTCCTTTGGGATGTTGATGGACTCCTATCTCACATTGAGGTCTTTCAACCATTTTGAGTCTATCTTTGCGTGTGGTGTAAGGAAATGGTCCAGTTTCATTCTTCTGCTTGTGGCTGTCCAAATTTCCCAATTTTCTCATTTGTTGAAGACACTGTCTTTTTTCAATTGGATATTCTTTCCTGCTTTGTCAAAGATGAGTTGACCATAGAGTTGAGGGTCCATTTCTGGGCTCTCTATTCTGTTCCATTGATCTATGTGTCTGTTTTTGTGCCAATACCATACTGTCTTGATGATGACAGCTTTGTAATAGAGCTTGAAGGCCGGAATTGTAATGCCGCCAGCTTTGCTTTTCTTTTTCAACATTCCTCTGGCTATTCGGGGTCTTTTATAGTTCCATACAAATTTTAGGATTATTTGTTCCATTTCTTTGAAAAAAGTGGATGGTATTTTGATGGGGATTGCATTGAATGTGTAGATTGCTCTAGGTAGCATTGACTTCTTCACAATATTTGTTCTTCCAATCCATGAGCATGGAACGTTTTCCATTTCTTTGTGTCTTCCTCAATTTCTTTCATGAGTATTTTATAGTTTTCTGAGTACAGATCCTTTGCCTCTTTGGTTAGATTTATTCCTAGGTATCTTATGGTTTGGGGTGCAATTGTAAATGGGATCGACTCCTTAATTTCTCTTTCTTTTGTCTTGTTGTTGGTGTATAGGAATGCCACTGATTTCTGTGCATTGATTTTATATCCTGCCATTTTATTGAATTCCTGTATGAGTTCTAGCAGTTTTGGGGTGGAGTCTTTTGGGTTTTCCATATAAAGTATCAGATCATCTGCAAAGAGTGTGAGAGTTTGACTTCTTTGCTGATTTGGATGCCTTTGATTTCTTTTTGTTGTCTGACTGCTGTGGCTAGGACTTCTAATACTATGTTGGTAGCAGTGGTGATAGTGGACATCCTTGCCACATTCCTGACCTAAGTGGGAAAGCTCTCAGTTTTTCCCCAATGAGAATGATATTCACTGTGGGTTTTTTCATAGATGGCTTTTATGATATTGAGGTATGTACCCTCTATCCCTACGGTCTGAAGAGTTTTGATCAAAAAAGGATGCTGTACTTTGTCAAATGCTTTTTCTGCATCTATTGAGAGGATCATATGGTTCTTGTTCTTTCTTTTATTCATGTATTGTATCACATTGATTGATTTGCAGATGTTGAACCAACCTTTCAGCCCAGGGATAAATCCCGCTTGGTTGTGGTAAATAATCCTTTTAATGTACTGTTGGATCCTATTGGCTAGTATTTTGGTGAGAATTTTTGCATCCATGTTCATCAGGGATATTGGTCTGTAATTCTCCTTTTTGATGGGGTCTTTGTCTGGTTTGGGGATTAAGGTAATGGTGGCTTCATAAAATGAGTTTGGAAATTTTCCTTACATTTCTGTTTTTTGGAACAGTTTCAGAAGAATAAGCATTAATTCTTCCTTAAATGTTTGGCAGAACTCCCCTGGGAAGCCATCTGGCCCTGGGCTTTTGTTTTTTGGGAGACTTTTGATGACTGCTTCAATTTCCTTAGTGGTTATAGGTCTGTTCAGGTTTTCTACTTCTTCCTGGTTCAGTTTTGATAGTTGATACATCTGTAGGAATGCATCCGTTTCTTCCAGATTACCTAATTTGCTGGCATAGAGTTGCTCATAATATGTTCTTATAATTGTTTGTATTTCTTTGGTGTTGGTTGTGATCTCTCCTCTTTCACTCATGATTTTGTTGATTTGGGTCATTTCTCTTTTCTTTTTGGTAAGTCTGCCCAGGGGTTTATCGATCTTGTTAATTCTTTCAAAGAACCAGCTCCTAGTTTCGTTGATCTGTTCTACTGTTCTTTTGGTTTCTATCTCATTGATTTCTGCTGTGATCTTTATTATTTCTCTTCTCCTGCTGGGTTTAGGCTTTAGTTGCTGTTCTTTCTCCAGCTCCTTTAGGTGTAGGGTTAGGTTGTGTATTTGAGACCTTTCTTGTTTCTTGAGAAAGGCTTGTATTGCTATATACAAATATATATATTTCCTCTTAAGACTGCCTTTGCTGCATCCCAAAGATTTTGAACAGTTGTGTTTTCATTTTCATTTGTTTCCATAAATATTTTTAATTCTTCTTTAATTTCCTGGTTGACTCATTCATTCTTTAGTAGGATGCTCTTTAGCCTCCATGGATTTGAGTTCTTTCTGACTTTCCTCTTGTGATTGAGTTCTAGTTTCAAAGCACTGTGGTCTGAAAATATGCAAAGAACGATCCCAATCTTTTGGTACTGGTTGAGAACTGATTTGTGACCTAGGATGTGATCTATTCTGGAGAATGTTCCATGGGCACTAGAGAAGAATGTGCATTCTGTTGCTTTGGGATGGAATGTTCTGAATATGTCTGTGAAGTCCATTTGGTCCAGTGTGTCATTTAAAGTCTTTATTTCCTTGTTGATCTTTAGCTTAGATGATCTGTCCATTTCAGTGAGGGGGGTGTTAAAGTCCCCACTATTATTGTATCATTGCCAAAGTGTTTCTTTGCTTTTGTTATTAATTGGCTTATATAATTGGCTGCACCCATGTTAGGGGCATAGATATTTACAATTGTTAGATCTTCTTGTTGTATAGACCCTTTAAGTAGGATATACTGTCCTTCCTCATGTCTTATTACAGTCTTTGGTTTAAAATCTAATTTGTCTGATATAAGGATTGCCACCCCAGCTTTCTTTTGGTGTCCATTAGCATGGTAAATGGTTTTCCACCCTCTCACTTTCAATCTGGGGCTGTCTTTGGGTCTAAAATGAGTCTCTTGCAGACAGCATATCGATGGGTCTTGTTTTTTAATCCAATCTGATAGCCTGTGTCTTTTGATTGGGGCATTGAGCCCATTTACATTCAGGGTAACTATTGAAAGATAGGAATTTACTGCCACTGTATTGCCTGTAAGGTGACTGTTACTGTATATTGTCTGTGTTCCTTTCTGGTCTATGTTGCTTTTAGGCTCTCTCTTTGCTTAAAGGACCCCTTTCAAAATTTCTTGTAGGGCTGGTTTTGTGTTTGCAAATTCGTTTAGTTTTTATTTGGAAGCTTTTTACTTCTCCTTCTATTTTCAATGACAGCCTAGCTGGATATAGTATTCTTGGCTGCATATTTTTCTCATTTAGTGCTCTGAATATATCCTGCCAGTCCTTTCTGGCCTGCCAGGTCTCTGTGGATAGGTCTGTTGCCAATCTAATGTTTCTACCATTGTAGGTTACAGACCTCTCCTCCTGAGCTGCTTTCAGGATTTTCTCTTTGTCTCTGAGACTCATAAGTTTTACTATTAGATGTCGCGGTGTTGACTTATTTTTATTGATTTTGAGGGGGGGGTTCTCTGTGCCTCCTGGATTTTGATGCCTGTTTCCTTCCCCAAATTAGGGAAGTTCTCTGCTATGATTTGTTCCAATATACCTTCTGCCCCTCTCTCTCTTTCTTCTTCTGAGATCCCAGTTATTCTAATGTTGTTTCGTCTTATTGTATCACTTATCTCTCGAATTCTGCCCTCGCGATCCAGTAGTTGTTTATCTCTCTTTTTCTCAGCTTCTTTATTTTCCATCATTTGGTCTTCTATATCACTAATCTCTCTTCTGCCTCATTTATCCTGGCAGTTAGAGCCTCCTTTTTTTTTTTTTAAAGATTTTATTTATTTATTTGAGACAGAGAGAATGTGAGAGAGAGCACATGAGAGGGGGGAGGGTCAGAGGGAGAAGCAGACTCCCTGCCGAGCAGGGAGCCCGATGCGGGACTCGATCCTGGGACTCCGGGATCATGACCTGAGCCAAAGGCAGTCGCTTAACCAACTGAGCCACCCAGGCGCCCCAGAGCCTCCATTTTTGATTGCACCTCATTAATAGCCTTTTTGATTTCGACTTGGTTAGATTTTAGTTCTTTTATTTCTCCAGAAAGGTTTCTCTAATAACTTCCATGCTTTTTTCAAGCCCAGCTAGTATCTTTAAAATCATCATTCTGAACTCTATTTCCGACATCGTACTAACGTCCGTAGTGATTAAGTCCCTAGCAGTCGGTACTGCCTCTTGTTCTTTTTGTTGAGGTTTTTTTTTTCTGTCTTGTCATTTTCTCCAGTGTATAGATGAATGAGAGAAGAAAATGCTAACAGGGTAAAAACGTCCCCAGAAAATATACACTAAACAAATCAGAAAAGACCTGAAACCATGGGAAGAGAAAGGGAAAGAAAGAAAAAAGAAAAAAGAAAGAAAAAGAAAAAGATAAACAAACAAAAACAAAACAAAGAAAACAGAATATGATCAAATATGATCAGGCTGGTGCATATATCAGTGCCACACACTAGATTTTGGGTGTATTCAGTTCTGTTAGAAGAAAGTGCCCCCCAAAATAAAGAAAGAAAAACTTATATTGTACAAAAATAAGGGTTAATATGATGAAGGGATGGAATATGAATTAAAGATGAAAATTATAAAAGATTTTATAAAAGGAATGATAAGGTAAGAAGTTGGTTGAAAAAAGAGAGAAGATTTAAAAAAAAAGGGAGAGAATGTGATCAGTCAGGAGACTAGAACAAAGCTATATACTAGAGATTTAGGGTATATGTTCATCTGTTAGAAGAAACTGTATCTCAAAATATTCAAGAGAGAACAACTTATATATATATACCAAAAATAAGGGTAACTACTATGAAGGGATAGAATATGACTCTAAAAATGAAATATAAAAACGATTTTTTAAAAAAAGGTATTGATAAGATGTTGGTTGAAAAAGGGAAAAAGAAAAATTCAAAAAATAAAAACGACAGTTAAAAAAAGTAACTTTGAAAGACTAAAGAATCACGGAAAAAAAGCATGAATTCTATGTGCAGTATTCCCCTAGCGCTGGAGTTCTGCCATCCTCATTGATTGGTAAACTTGGTCTTGGCTGGCAGTTCTTGCTGATCTTCTGGGGAGGGGCCTGTTGCCATGGTTTCCAAATGTCTTTGCCGGAAGCAGAATTGCCCTGCCCTTGCCAGGTCCAGGGTAAGTAATCTGCTCCGGTTTGCTCTCAGGAGCTTTTGTTCCCTTCAAGCTTTCTGTACAGCTTTGGAGGACGAGTGTGAAAATGGCGGCCTCCCAATCTCTGCCCTGGAGGAGCCGAGAACTTGGGGCCCCACTCCTCAGTGCACCCCCAGAGAAAAGCAGTCAATCACTCCTGTCTCCCCAGTCTCTGGCCGCACTCCATGCTCACCCAGCCTGTGACCAAGCATTTCTGTCTCTGGCACACAACCCTGTGTGGAATCTCCAAACCCAGCAGACCCCTGTGGTGCGCTCCCATGCCGCTCCTCCTGGGGGAGGAAGGGGAGTCTGCCTGGATCTGCCGCTTGTTGGGTCCCTGCTGGAGGAGCAGTGGCCTGACTGTGCCACGGATCATGGTTTATGGCAACCCCGAGCTGAGAGCCCACTCCTTAGCTCTGTCTCTGCAGCTGGCTTCCCTGCTCTGATACCTGGGAGCTCTGTTGCACTCAGGCACCCCTGGTCTTTCTGTGACCCCAAGGGTCCTGAGACCACACTGTCTCAGAGAGTGTTCCACCTCCCACTTAGCCACTGGAGTGACATCCCTCAGTGGAGCAAACTTCTAAAAGTTCCGATTTTGTGCTCCTTGACTCTATCACTTGCCAGAAGCGGCTGATGGAGGTCCCCTCCCCCGCCGTCTATCCTCCCGAATATCACCTCGGATTCACTTCTCCGCATGTCCTACCTTCCAGAAAGTGGTCGTTTTTCTGTGCAGAGAGTTGCTGCTGTGTTCAGAATGGTTTGATCCCTATCCAGCTGAATTCCTGGAACAAGACTAAATCCAGGTCTCCTACTCCTCTGCCATCTTGCTCCTCCCCACCCCATATATGGTCTTTATTATATTGAGGTTTGTTCCCTCTAAACCCACTTTGTTGAGATCTTTTATCATGAAGAGATGTTGAATTTTGTCAAATGCTTTCTTCTTGCTCCACTGTGATTATATATGATTTTTATCCTTCATTTTTTTGATGTAGTGTACCACATTGATTGATTTGCAAATACTGAGCCATCCTTGCATTCCTGGAAGAAATCTCACTTGATCATGTTGAATGATCCTTTTAATTTATTGCTTAATCCAGTTTGCTAATGTTTTGTTGAGCGTTTCTGATCTTAGCCATTATTTCTTCAAACATTTATTTTTCCCCCATTCTCATTCTTCTCCCTCCAGGATTCCTAGCTCTAGATATTTAAGGTAAAGTTGTTTGAGAATCAGAATTAACAGTAATTTTAATAAGGTTTTCTTATTTTCTCTCCCATTTTGTTATTCATTTCTGTGCAAAGATATGATTATTTTTGTTTATTTCAATTTTTACTTTAAAATAAATTTCAACACTGATTTGGATGAGAAATTGTTCATGTGGAGGAACTTTTAGGCTCTGGTTGAGGGATCTGGATTGGAAAGGTAGTATGAAACTAGGGGATAGGGATGAGATGAGACTTAAGTTATACAGGAGATTGGAGTTTTGAACTAGACTGGACTAAATTTTTAATGGCTGTAAATGACTGAAAAGCTGTGGGTTCTGCCCAATATGTTACTAAAAGACAGATGGAGGGGATTGGGAACGATAAAATCATTCCATATTCACTCTCCACCAAGATGAGGCTGTTCAATTCTGGTTATATTAAAATCGGAAGTAAAGGAACTTGAGACAAAAAGTACTAATAGGGATAAAGGGGGACATTACATAATGATAAAATGGAACATCCACCAACTAAAATTAATTATGAGCATATGCACATCTAAAAAAGCATTGACACATATAGATGAGAATTGATTAAAATATGGAAATCATAAAATTAATAGAGGGAAATTATCATATGCCTCTCTCTGATCAAATTTCCATAACATGATTTACAAGCGGGATATAAATTCTTAACCCAAGGAATAGAGATTACACATTTCTTTCAAAATTACATTATTTATAAAATTTTACCACATAATAATCCACAAAGGAAGTACCTTGAAATTCCACACATTTTTTGATGAGTGTGCAATAAAATTAGAAATCAATGAAAAGATACCCCAAAAATGGTGTGTTGAAAAAATCAAGAGGGAAACTTAAAAGAACCACACTTCTAAATAATTCATAAAGAATAAAAAATCATAATGAAATAAAAAATATTTAGAAGTTAAATGACACTGAGAGCATTACTTACCGGAACTTGTGGGACATACTTAAAATAGTATTTGGAGGGGGAATGTATAGCCCTAAAAGCATATATTAGAAAACAAAACACAATAAAACAAACACTGAAAATTAATAAACTGCTTAACTCATGAAGGTAAGTAAAAGAATGATAGAATGAAAACAAAACAGTGGAAAGGAGAAAATGATAAGGGTAAAAGAAAAACTGTAATGCAACAGACAATAAATAAACAATAGAGGTGATCCAGAAAAATAAAAGCTGATACTTTAAACAAACAAAAGAGACAAGCCTCAAAAGATAAAAATAATATTAAGAATGAGTAGGGCTAAATAGTATTATGGCAAGCAAAATAAGTCAGTCAGAGAGACAGCATATTATTTCACTCATATGTGGAATTTAAGATGAACATGGGGGAGGGGAAAAAAAGAGAGAGGGAGGGAGGCAAACCATAAGAGACTCGTAACTATAGAGAACAAACTGAGGGTTGGTGCGGGGGGGAGATGGGTGGGAGGATGGGCTAAATGGGTGATGGGTATTAAGGAGGGTATTTGTGATGAGCACTGGGTGTTCTATGTAAGTGATGAATCACTAAATTCTACTCCTGAAACTAATATTACACTATATGTTAACTAACCAGAATTTAAGTAAAAAATTGAAGAAAAAAATAAAAATAAGGAAGTCAATAAAAAAATGCCAAGGTTAGGAAAGTCATAGTAGACCTTCAAAGAAAAAATGATGAATGCTCCAGATTGATGATCCTAGAAAAACATGACAAATGGAGTAACATGTGATCCTGGGTTGACTCCTTTGCTATAAAGGAACTACTGAAACAATTGGGAAAACTTGAGTGGGGTCTCTGGGAGAAGGATATAGGGAACTTCTTTTACTATTCTGATAAACTTTCCAGTTGAATTGTTTACCAAAAAAAATTCATAGATGATTATCATGGTAAAAAAAAAAAAGAATGAGTAGGGTAATATGATCACACATGAAGTAGATAATGTTAATAATTTAAAAAATACATAATGCTACAAACACTATATATTCATAATTTATAAAACGTGGATGAAACCAATTTACAGAAAATATAATTTAACAAAATTGATTTATGAAGAATGACAAAACCTTAATGATGGAGCAATCATTAAAGACAAATTAATCAATTTAATTAAAAAAAAACCTCCTTAAATAAAGCATTATATGCAGAGGCTTTATAAACACATTTCACCAACCCTTTAGAAAAATCACAATTTTTATCTATATAACTTATTTCAGTAGATAAACAAGTCGACAGAAAATACAGTCAAGGAAACCTCAAGAAAATAAAATTATAGCTCATTCTGACTTACAAACATGGATATTCAAAAGTTCTAAAGGGGGCGCCTGGGTGGCTCAGTTGGTTAGGCGACTGCCTTCGGCTCAGGTCATGATCCTGGAGTCCCGGGATCAAGTCATGCATCGGGCTACCTGCTCAGCAGGGAGTCTGCTTCTCCCTCTCCCGCTCCCCCCTCTTGTGCTCTCTCTCTCTCTTACTCTCTCTCTCAAATAAATAAATAAAATCTTAAAAAAAAAGTTCTAAAGGAAATAATCAGCAAAATAAATCATTCTTTATATACACATAATACATTGATACCAAGTAGTATTTAATCTATGAAATGTAAAGTCGGTTCACATCAGAAAACATACCAGTTTAGATCAAAACAATAACAGATTAAAGAAGGAAACCACAGAATTATCTCAATTTATGTAGAAAAAGGATTAAAAATTCAACTTTATGATGATAACTAGGATTGGAAGGGAACATTCCTAACCTGATAAAAGTATCTACACCAAACTACATCAAATATTTTACTTAAAAAAGAAAATCTGAAACATTTCCATTAAAGTTAGTGTGCTACTTCTGTTTGCACCTCTAGATCCCCTCTTCACCCTTCTCTACTTAGCTCTGTGCCCCAGGAGCCTGGAATTTACACCGAAGAGCTCCCTTGCTCACTGGTTTCATTGCCATCAGCTGGTGGGGAACCCTAGATCTGAGATTGGAAAGAGAATCAAGTCAGAGTATTTATTCTCCTGTTTTCTTCCATATGAGGTCATCCTGGCTCTTTCCCTTAATGTAGGTCATTACTCTTCTCAAGGTGAAGTGCTTTACATGACTAAGTATTTTTTTACATATATCATTTCATCTCTTCGTATATATATATATACTATACCTCAATACTTCCCTATTTATACTAATTGGTAGCTAATTATGTAAGAAATATGAAACCAATTGTGTTCTCAGACAGTCATGATCACATCTGATCTATGCTACACTTATTTGTATATATGAGTTACCTACAAGTAGCCAAATAGCCAGTATGATATATTTATATCAAATAAATGATACTCATATCAGTGTAAGAACTAGCTGTCTCCACTTTATCCATTCTGTAGTAAAGTAACTTAGAAGTTCAAAGCTGCTGATGTATTTATACAAAAATATTTCTTTGCTTAGTTTTATGATTTCTTCTTAGCTTCGTGTTTTTTCCCACCTTTTCTACTTCTGAATTCTTAATACTCTTTTTTTTACTTTGTCATTTATGCACCATCTCGTCTCAAGTTTGTGCTCTTGGTCTTTTTGTCCATTTTCTTTCTATTTTTTCTATTTGTAATTTCAGTTTTAATGTAGTTTCCCTGGCAAAATCCTGGGCTCTGAGTTTAGCTTCATGCTCCTCCTGGGAAATGACTCAATGTTTTGCACTAACAAGCCTTTGATACAGATCACTCAACTGCTGATTTGCTGGGGAGTGTATGCCTGCAATTTCATCATTCTTGTGATTAAAAAATAATCCTGCACTTCCTCCCCTACTTCTACTCTCACTGCATGTTGATTTTGTAGGCTGTAAGATCTCCAGCCAGAAGTTTCTGGAAGACATTTTTCCTCTAGAGCTTTGCTCATCAGGACTTTAGAAAATAAGCTCAATAGCTTACGGACATGAATGGCTCTCGTGGGTTGTATCTTTTTGTTGTTGTTGTTGTTTAAAAAAAGATTTATTTAGTTTTAGAGATAGAGAGAGTGAGTGGGGGGAGGGCAGAGGGAGCGAATCTTCAAGCAGACTCCCTGCTGAGCGTGGAGCCTGATGCGGCGCTCAATCTAATAATCCATGAGCTCATGAGCTGAGCTGAAACCAAGAGTCAGCCACTTAACTGACTGAGCCACCCCAGGCACCCCTCTTGTGGGTTATATCTTAAAAATTGTTTATTTTGTAAGTTAATTTGTTAGTCCACAGACAGCAATATCTTGGTCAAGGGTTTAGGGTCACAGGCTGTGTGTGCTATTGCCAGGTTTAGTTTTCTAGAACCATGTTGGTACTCCATTCATCAACTCAGCTTTTCTTTAGAGGTTCAAGTGAGCCACAAAGGTCTCATGTAAACCACAGCCATAAGGATATTCTGTCAATTCCCAAATGGGTATTTACTCCTAACTTCTGGTGACCATACTAGTTACAGTTTTCATACTAGAAATTTTGACAGTAACACAACTAATACAACTTTTAGGGGCCCCTACTGCTCTGTCATCTTTAAAGTTCTCCATTAACCTATTTTCATTTCATCTATCCTCATTTCCCGTAAGATTCTGGTCTGAAAACTGATTTTGATCAAATTGAGTAATCTCTGATTTTCCCAACCCAAGGATTCTCTCTACTGCATCTGATAATTTGACTAAATTGTGTTGTATACATATCCAGAATCCTCCAAATTATCCACTGTGTGTGTGTGTGTGTATATGTATATATTTTTTTCCATCAATGTGAAAGGGTAAGAAAACATACCAGGATTAACTACATCCGTTCTCCAATTTGCCACTAGAACACTGGATTCTTTTTCCTCCAACAAGAATTTTTTTGACCATGTTTGCTATATACAATACAAGTGTATGACACAGAAACAGTAGAAATTCTTTCTGATTTCAAAGAGATTATAAACTAGTTGGTAAAATATAAAAAAACTATGAAAATCTAGCTTATCATATTTGTACATATTCTCACAATTATAGAATTTATATTTATATAGTCCTTTCACTAAAAAAATAGTAATTTTTAAATTACAAAGGTAGTATATTTATAAAAAATTCAAACAAAAGTATTTGAAGGAAAATTATATACAATTTAAAAAATGTGAAATTATATATTGTTCTTCAACTTGATTATTTGATGCATACCATATATACCATTTAATATCAATAAGCAAAGATCAGTGTTATATTTTTTTTTTTGCTTAAACAGAAAATTTTTTTCAGCTTTCCTGAGGTATAGCTGACAAATAAAACTCTAAGATATTTAGTGTACAATGTGATTTGATATATGTATACATCATGAAAGGATTCCCATAGTTGAGGTAATTAAGCATCATCACTTCATGTATTTACCCTTTTTTCTTGTTGAGAATGTTTAAATTCTACACTCTCCGCAGATTTCGATTATACAATACAGGATTATTAACTATAGTCGCCATATTATACATTTGACCTGTAGACCTTATCCACATTATAGAGCTTCTCCCTGCTATCCAAAAGTAGAGCATTCCTATGAAATCTTTTGTAAGCTGAAATTGAGTAGCGAAGAAGCAACTGCCATTAATTTATATCAAACATTTTTGAGCATTCCCAGACTCCCCAAAATAACCTCTTTTAGACTTTTCTTTTTCTTTTTTCTTCTTTTTTTCTGATACTGTAGGACACATCTTGCTAATGGATGCACAAAATAAATTGAGGTAAAGCACAAATGCTCACAGACACAGTTCATAACTATGGAGGCTTTATGCTGAGATGATGAGCATAGTTTCTTGGGGAAGAAGCAATGGTGGGGTCACTCTGACTGCTCAAGGTGCTTGCTGCCTCTAAAATGGCAGGCTGCTAAACAAATGCTGAATGCTATTTTCATTTTTTGCCTTTTTTGGTAAAAGCAAAAATCTCCCTCAGATTTCTTTCAGTTAGCAGAAAACAGATAGTAATGTAGGTCTTTCCTAAAAGTGAAGTGGTAAAATGTGAACTTCTGCAAAGCAGAGGATACCTGTAACTGAAAGTTTGTACCCTTTAACTATCCTCTCATTTCTCCTGACCCCCAGCCCTAGGTAACCATTTTCTACTTTCTGTTCCATGAGTTCAACTTTTCTTAGATTCTGCATGTAAGTAACACCATGCAGTATTTGTCGTTCTCTCTCTGGTTTATTTCACTTAGCACATTGCTCTCCAGGTTCATCTATCTTGTTAGAAATGACAGGATTTCCTTCTTTTTTAAAGGCCAAATTATATTCTATTATATACATATATATCCATTCATCCATCGATGGACACTTAGGTTGTTTCCATACCTTGGTTATTGTGAATGATGCTGCAGTGAACATGGAAATACAAAAGTCTCTTCAAGATAATGATTTCTCGTCCTTTGGACATATACCCAGAACTGGGATTGCTGGATCATATGGTAGTTCTAGCTTTAATTTCTTGAGGAATCTTCATACCATTTTCCATAGTGGCTGTACCAATTTACATTCCCACCAACAGTGCATAAGGGTTCATTTCCTTTTCTCTACATTCTTGCCAGAATTTGTTATCTCTTGATTTCTTGTCTTTTTGATAACAGACATCCTAACAGGTGTGAGGTGATCTCTCATGGTGGTTTTGATTTGCATTTCCTTGATGATTAGTGATGTTGAGCACCTTTCCATGTACCTCTTGACTGTTTATTGTCTTCTTTGGAAAAATGCCCTTTTGGGTACTTTGCCCATTTTTATTGGGTTGTTTATTTTTTTGCTATTGAGTTATATGAATTCCTTATATATTTTGGATATTAACCTCTAATTGGATATGTGGTTTCCAAATATTTTCTCCCATTCTGTACATTGCTTTTTCATTTTGCTGATGGTTTCCTTTGCTATTCAGAAATGTTTTAGTTTGACATAGTCCCATGTTTATTTTTGCTTTTGTTGCTTTTGCTTTTGGTGTCAAATCCAAATCAAAGTAATTCCTCTTGAGCAAGGAGCTGGCATTACATAGAACAAAAACTCAAACTAACTCTAACTTCAAATGTTATGATCTTTTCTCCCTGTTACTCTGCCTCCAATTAACCATTTATTAATTTGTCCATTATTTAGCAAGATTTTACTGCGTGTCATTATGTGTCAGATACTGGAGACAGAACTAAGATAAAGAAAACAGGCTCTGCCCTGTAGGAACTGTCACGTTAGTGAGAATGATACACAAAAATTACACTTCTCGGTCTGTAAAGTACAATGATATTTACATACACAGAATGCTTCATGAAGTCTCCTAGAATGAGGGGAAAAGGTTTTCTTACTGTCTACCATCTTTCATTTTGACCATGACTTTGTGAAAATGCACATAGTGCTGAGGGGAACTGAAAACTGTCAGGTACCAAACATGAAGGTGATAGTATTTTAGTTATTTTAGTCAGTGGAAGAAAGTAAAACAATTCCCCTCCCCCAATTAAAATCAATGATAAATTCGGCTTTTATTCTGAGTTAAACAGGGAGCTCATGCAGAATTTGAGCAAAATGTGACCTGAAGGAACACGAAGTAAAGGCTCCTGCAATAATTTAGGCAAGAGATTATGGAAGCTTCAACCAGGTGACCACAATTACAGCGATGAGAAGTGGTAAGATCCTGGATATATTTTGGAGGTGTAACCAACAGGGATTTGATTGGCTAAAAGTAGAACGTAAAAGAAAAAGAAGAGTCAAAGATGACTTTGTTTTTTGGCCTCAGTCACTAGGAGGATAATTTTCTTTCTACTTGGGTATGGCTAAAGATAGAACAAGTTTGAGCAGAAGATGTACTGAGTTTGGAGAAGAGTGTCTATTAGTCATTCAAGAATAGATGTTAAGTAGGTGCTTGCCTATATGAGTTTGGAGTTCAGGGGAAAGTTCTAGGCTGGAGATGTGTGTTTGGGAGTTGACAGCATACAGATATTTAAAAGAATGAGACTGGATTGGATCACCAAGAGATATAATCATATAATCATGTTTAAGTTACGGCAAAATCAATTTGAGTAAATTGAACAGGATGAGACTAAAACATCTGAGCTATTTCATGTACTATAACCAGGTAGATATTGAATAGAACTTAGGAAAAAAAATATCCCATCACTGACAAAGTTCTGATATGAATCTTCTCAAACAGGCACAATTCTTAAGTTTGCATTAAGCCGTTTACTCTCCTAGGTTAAAATATGGTGTTAATGAGTCTAGCTCTGATCCTCATTCAGTCCAGTTTGATTCCTTTAGTGGGACAATTTTCCTCATGCAGAGGAAAATGTTGTTCTAATGCCATAGACTGTATTCCCCTTTCTAATCAGTTTTATAAATATGTGCTATTAGTTACAAGGAGGTGGGATAGAGCTGTTTCAGTGGCAACTCATGAATAATCTTGCCTAAGGAGAAAGTCATTTATCAGTAGAACCATTTTTATAAAGTCAACTGAAAAACTGAAATAATTATAATCATTATTCCTGAATTATCTAAACTGTTTAAGGTAAAAAGTAGTTTGAAGCATGACTTACTTGGATGATTACATACACATGCATATGCCCTTTAGCCTTTTATACCCACGGATCATCTACTTTTTACACAGTAAAATCTAAAGTAGTATGTCTACATTGTAAAAAGATAAAATGGTCGTAAATTATTTTCCCCAAGTTTCTCATTTTCCAAAATAAATATTTCATCAGAAAGTACATTTTCTGACGAGTTGTGGAAACATGTGAGTGGAACAGAGACTCTCAAAAATTTTTCATGGCACTTACAAATCTAGTTGAGTGTATCTCATCTTTCCTGTTATTATTATTTTTTTTTAAGTTCATTGTAAACAGTGCAGGACTCATTAGATATTTTACAACTGCCTGCTCAGACATAATTCAATATTCTTAGACAAGTATTAATTTGCCAGTCATTATTTCTCCTCTGAAGTAAAACTGTGTCTTACTGAAGCTGATCACTGTTGAGAAAGGAGGGCTATATCTTTCTTTCTTTTTTTTTTTTTTTAAAGATTTTATTTATTTATTTGACAGAGGGAGACACAGCAAGAGAAGGAACACAAGCAGGGGGAATGGGAGAGGGCTTCCCGCTGAGCAGGGAGCCCGATGCGGGGCTCGATCCCAGGAACCTGGGATCATGACCTGAGCTGAAGGCAGACGCTTTACGACTGAGCCACCCAGGCGCCCCGGGCTATGTCTTTCTACCTCTTCACATTTCCACAGAAAGGGGTCCTCTATTTCCCATGCCTTTAGGGAAAAATAGAGGAATAAGGACATTTGCTTCTTCTCCACCTCTCCCCACTGTCTCCTCCCACTAGGAGAGGAATAACCGATTTGATTGTTTGGATAATGGCATTTTATAAGTATGTTGGGTTACTGTCCCTCAAAATCTAGAAGCAGGTTCCACCCTGTCTTTTCAATGCCTGCTTTATGGAGCAGTAAAACAGGAGCTGGCAACTGCTAGGTGGTTTGGTTCTTGTGCATGTCTCTTAGCCAGCAGCTTGGAGGTAGACAGGAATGGCAGGGTGTAGGCATCAAATCCCCCCCAAAAGTCAGAGCCTCTTCCAAATTATACCTTTTAAGAAACAATTTGGATGAATCATTTTTCTTCATTGTTTTTCTTCCTTGATTATAAGAGACAGGCCATGAAGTACAATATTCTGTTGGAACATGAGGGTAATTAGTGAAAGGATTTGGCCTCACTAATCAATGATGACTCTGACTGAAAGAGAAGAGCAAGAAGTAGACATGTGATGAATAATAAAGTTCTGATATAACTTTTACCAGTGAACTTTTTGCTCTAAGATGGAACTGTTCTCATATCCAGAGTCGGAGGTGGTCTGGTCAGTTCATTTCTCATTACATTACATCCTGACTAAATTAAAAATCTAGCTGAGTAACTAGAGAATAGTATTTTTCTATTGGTTTTTTTCTTTGCACTTGGTTTGTTACTAAATGAATCATAACTTTAAATGCATTCATTTATTCAGATATATAACTTTTATTTTTGTTTATTTCATTTCTGCTTATTGACATTCTACTCATTGGCTAATGTCACTTCAAAAATTAAAATCCCTCAGTAGCTCCTCATATCTTTTTTTTTATTTTAAAACTTTTTTTTATTGTTATGTTCAATTAGCCATCTTTTAAAATAAAATTAAAACTCCTTAGTTAGGCACTCTCAGCCCTTCATGATCAGATCCTGAATATTTTCCTCACATCCAGCTACAGAGAGTATTTAAAAACCAGTTCAGACAGCATCATATGCCTCAAAAGTAGTATTTTTGCATGTCCTTTCTTCTACTCACTTGCTCAGTTTTTTTTTTTTTTCTTGCTCCATTTTTCACAGGTCATTCTTACCCAGGGCTCCATGTCTTTGGCTCTATAATTGGGCATGTGTCTCTATTTATTGCTCTCCTATTATTTTTGAGAGACTAGTTTAGACTCCCTTCTTTGGCTTATGAGCTTTGCTCCTCTGCTTGATCTTGAGATTTGGACTTGTTGCTTTCTTTTGTTTTCAGCATTTTCAACAATTCTCTCCACAGTGAACCACCACCCCTCAGTGCTTATTTCATATCTCCCCCTGCCTCCCTGCAAAAGGCATGGAATCAGTTTAAGCATGGAACTTAAAAAAGTGAGTACTTTGGAAGATTTTAATGGCTGTTGCCATTACCCTATGCACTTATAGGAAGACCTACCAAAAAGAATGGATATGGGCCCTTTGTCCAAGCTTTCTCTTTTCTGGACACAGCTGGAAATACACAGAACAGACTCTTACTTTATACTAACCCTTTACACTAATCTCCCTGCTGACCAGCTCCTGGATGTTAGCACCTTTATTTTTCATGACACAAGATATAACACAGCTGATGAGGCTACAATTTAGACACAATAATATGGATCTTCTCCTGAGGTCATACACTGGTTACTTTAATTGTAAAACATAATATGGGTTTCTGGAAGGCCCTCTATTATCCATATATGGATTACTTTGCAGATAGCCTTTAGAAAATTCTTTTTTGGTAATTTTATACCAAAGAAATAACCTGATGGGTTTAGGGGTTCTTGTTGTCTTCTTAGGTTCCCACCACTCAGGCATACTAAAATACTTCTGAGAATCAATATCATTCTTGTTGTTGTATATTACAGCTAGATAGTAATGAGAATGAGCATACCATTATTTAATATAAAAACAGGGAAAAAGAACAATTTGCTTTGAGGGATATATTCAATGATCAAACTAGCTATTGCTGCTCTAGATAGTTTTGTGACTTTAAAAGAAAACTGCCAACATTTGTTCTCAGCTTGCTCTTTCCAACAGCTCCTGCCTTGGCTCCATCCCATAATTGTTCAAAAGGGGCTTCATATATAAGTGTTGTGTAATGGCACTGGTATGTGTTTTGGGACTATAGGATATTATTTCTTAACCTCACCATATTTCATTGTGGACTTTGATTTTTAGAAAAGCAGTGACCCCAGTGAAGTAGCTCACCAAAGCAGCTCTGATTATTCCAGACTTGGCAAAGCTTTAGCAGGACCTCAGTGTGAGAACCAAGAGGTGAGCTCACAGAATTGGCTAGCAGGTGGCTCTGGAGCTATGTGGGATAACAATGGAGATGCAGACTAAAGCCTGTGGCTGAGGTAGGGTGGTGAGGAGGAATAGCTCACTTCTAGAAAAATGGAAGCAGTAAATAAGCACGTCTTTTCCAGCAGCACTGACTTTCTGGAGCTTATGAAATCACTCTGAATGAAAAACAAAATAAAGCCCATAAAAGTACCAAAAACATGAAGGAGCCAAACTAACTTTCCAGTCACACTCAGGTCAATTTGAGCCAGTTGGCTTAGACCTCAAGCAGTTCCCTGTAGCTCTAATTAACTGCTTCTCTTTCCCAAGTCTTTAGAGAGATCTAATAGATTTTCTTAAAAAGACAGGACAAGGGAGAAAACAAAACTTTAAAATACTGTTCACTAAATACTTGTTTATGAATTTTGTCCCCAAACTTCAACCTAAGGATAAGATCAAGAAGGTGACTTAATTTCCTCATCTCCACTTCTCCTAGGTTAGTGGACCATATTTTTGGAGAGTGAGGATGGGATCTGGAAAAAAGAAGTCTATATTTTCAGTTGCTTATTTCGATCTATATCCTCCCTTCAAAGTGATTATGCAAAATTCACAAGAGATTATTTAACCTTAGAACTATGTTTAGGCTTGGTATAGTGTTATCTGCATGTGCCAGCAAAACTAAATAAAGGCCAAATGCTTACCAGCCTCATTACTAAACACAGCAACACACTACTAGGCTCTCTTTTCCTGGCTGAGACTTTACCCAGCATCTAACACGTTGCCTTTGGCACATAGGTGGAGAGACTGTGAAATCTGAGCATAATTGACTCTCAGTCTGTGAGTCTCATTTTCTTGGCTCTGTCCCATAGGCACCCCACTCTCATCTACTGCCCCTCCATCACTCTACTAAACCTACCACCATCTCTCTACATATTAGAGTTTCTGTAAATTCACACTTTCCATCTTAACAGCCAGGATATACAAATACTTTCCAATTGACACTAATCTTAGAAAGACTTTTTTTTTTTTTAAAGAACTGGATGGAAGGAGTAAAAATTGCAAAGACTGAAGCTTAAGACATTTAAAACTTAAATGGGATAAAGATCAATTTCCTTCCAACTGTATAACTCTCACTACCATGGTAGTGGCTGGCTCTTTGATACACCCTATTTGCACATGTCTGGGATTCATAGTATTTAAAATTACCAGGAGCTTGTTTTGGGTTTGGGATGATGTCTGAACCTGGCGAACTACTCTGATATGTGAAATGGTATCAGGGATTTCTTGGAGACTTCCACAGTGAAAATCCAGATTAAATATTTTTTCCTTTGGCTTTCCATGTCCAGTTCTAAGCAGATCAAAACACTTGCTAATGGGATATTTTCATCACAGATGGCTACAGAATCTGGGATCTTGGTTATATTGGAGCTGGCTCAAATATATTTTTGAGGTCTTAATATTTTGGCTCAAGCTCCTTCCCAGAAACTAAAAAAATGTACCCTACTGGGGTACCCTACTAAGGAACACTGCAAGGGATCAATTTTAAAGAAAACAAAAATCAACACATACCATGAGATATGCAATAAACGGAAGCTACAACGTCTTCTAGCATACTCAACTGCTGGATGATGCATAGGAAGTATTATCTCTCCCCTCAACTACAGTCACTAGAGGATAAATCTCATATTTTGGGATCAGTTAGATCACTGGTTTAGCCTTGCTCTCATACTTCCTCACTTTTGATGGAATTCTTCTGCTATGAGGGCTCCTACTGGAATTTCTGGTGATGCCAACTCTACTGCATATTTATCCTCCTCAGAGCTCCGTTGAGGGGTGAATCCAGTGCTTTATCCCAAGCAGCATATGCTCCCTATTATGAGGGCAAATAACTCTCCCTGGACACTCTCAACCTCACCATGGAAATTTCCCTTTTTCCTCTAGTTGTTAGCAATTCCCTTTCTCTTTCCTTTTTTAATGTTGCCTCCAAAGTGGACCTCATATCCTCTTTAGATCCTGTCCCTTAAACACAGTTTTCCATCCTCTAAGGGACATTGCCTTGACCTCTGGATTACTGATGTAACTAGCTCATATCTTCTCTCTCTCCTCAGTTGACATTTGGAGATGTTATTTGACCAGTTTAGTAAATTCGTGGTTTTGGAGATATAAATTTGGCCAACTCTACACCAAAGATCTCCAAATCTATCTGTCTAGTTAAACCTTTCCCTGAACTTCAGATTCATATATTTAATACAGCAAATGCCATCACTGTCTCACTCATATCACCTTGGCATTTATCCTCTATATGGTGAAGGCTACTTAGTAGCAGGAAACACCTACTACTCTCCACATGTGGGCCTTTTTTTGGTGGGGGGATGGGTTGCAAGAGAATGAGCATCCTATGCATAACACAAGCTAGCAATGCCACGGAGCTGCTGGGATAGTTAATGACTCCTGAAATGGGTCTCAAATAGTGCTGGTGGAGATTTGGTGGATAACAACCCCAGTGCCTAACCCGTTGGTTGTGGTAACTCTATGGTATGTGCTATACCATTTTCTAGAGTTTTACCAGTGGTCCTTAACTTGAATGTCCCCACTTTGGTGGTTTTGACAAAGCACATTTTATAGGTTTCCTTACTTTCCCTTCCTCACTTTCCCACTAACCTTCTGGTGTTTTCCAGGACCTCTTCCAAAATACACTATTTGCATTTGAATTCTTACCTCAAGAGTCTATTTCTGTGCTAACCCAAAGTAAGGCATTTAGCAAACTACAGGACTTTTTAACCTGGCTCTTTCACTGACAGGTATCTCAAGAATAATTCATTCAAAACAATTTTATCTTCTACTTGCAATCTGCTCTTCCTCTTCTATGCTCAATTCTCTACCTACCAAGTTACCCAAACCCAAACTCTCTCAAAGCCACTCTGTAACAAATCTGTCAATTCTACCTTGATAAATTCTTCAAATCTGTTTCTTCCTCTTCATTCCTACTACTGCTGGTCCATGGTAGGTTCTTATGATCTTTATAGAATCAGTTAGCTATTCCCCCTGTCTCCGGTCTCATTTTTGGAAATGAAGCAGGGGAGAATTTAGAATGGCTTCCAGGCCTTTAGCAGTTATAAGAAAAGTAATACAGAATAGGGAGAAGGTTTAGAAGGAAAATTGTTGCAATTATTTTTATTATGTGTGTGTGTGTGTGTGTATATATATATATATATATTTTTTTTTTTCAGTTTGAGGAGTCTGTAAACCACAAAAATAGAAATGTATAGTAGTTCAGTGGATAATGGGCCAGGAGATCATGGAAGTGGTCTTGTTTAGGAAATACATGTCTGTATGTGAAACCATAGGAACATAGGAGATCATCTAGGGGAAGCATTCAGAATGAGAAAAGACCTAAAGGCAAAACCTGAGGAATACTAAATTTTAAGGGTAAACAGAAGAATAGGATCTTGCAAAGGAAACTAAGAATGAACAATATGGAAAACATGAGGGAAACCATGATAAAGGAGGAAAACCAAGATATTATAAAAGCCAGAAGAGTGAGCTAGAAAACTTTACTTGGTATGAATTTCTCAATGAAATCATCCCTAACTACCTATCTAAAATAGTATCTCTCGGGCGCCTGGGTGGCTCAGTTGGTTAAGCGACTGCCTTCGGCTCAGGTCATGATCCTGGAGTCCCTGGATCGAGTCCCGCATCGGGCTCCCTGCTCGGCAGGGAGCCTGCTTCTCCCTCTGACCCTCCCCCCTCTCATGTGCTTTCTGTCTCTCTCATTCTCTCTGTCTCAGATAAAAAAAAAAAAAATCTAAAATAGTATCTCTCTCCCCACTACCCAAAATTTCCTATGCCTCTTCTCTATTTTCTGAAGTACTTTTTACCATAAAATTTTTTTAATTTCTTCATTTTAAACATCTTCACTGAGCTATAATTGATATACCAAAAAAACCAAACAAAAAACCAAAACCAGCCCACAACTTATTTAATGTATGCAATTTGGTGAATTTGAAAATATGCACACAGCGAGAAAACATCACCGCAAAAAAACAGTCATATCCATCATCTCCAAAGGTTCGTTGGTTTTTGTTTTGTTTCTGTTGAGAACACCTAACACCTAACATTAGATCAACACTCATCAAATTTTGAAGTGTACAATACAGTTTTAAGTAAACGCAATATGTTGTACACCAAAGCTCTAGAACTAATTTTATACCGAATGAACAACAAAGCAACCTCTCGTTTAACCAACCCCACAGCCCCTAGCAACCACATTCTATTTTCTGGTTCTAGGAGTTTGACCATTTTAGATACCTGATATAAGTGGAATCATGCAGTATTTGTCCTTCCGTAATTGGCTTATTCACTTGGCACAATGTCCTTCAGGTTCATCCATGTGTTGTCACAAATGGCATGATTTCCTTCTTTTTTTTCAGGCTGAATAATATTCCATTGTATGTACCTATCACACACATAAGCAGAGAATGGATGGAGCACCGGTTTCTCCAGCTTCTAAAGCACTGTCCAGAGGAGCCGCTTTGGTTTCACTTCACCTAGACCGGGAAAGCTGAGTCCTGAGCCGGCTGGAACAAAGAAAAAAAGCAGAGGCTAGCCTTACCAGACACAAAGTGGGAGTGATTGTGCCAGTCTGGAGGTTAGGTCTGTGGGGTGCCCTGCCCCTCGGTGGGCTGCAGGCCTGGGGTCCTGGAAGCTTGCCTGAGCTGGGATAAGTGAAAAGCCTGGGTCCCTGGCAGTGTGCCTAGCTCTGAGCCTGCCGGGAAGCCAGCATTGGTGGGTGCCTCCCCGCAGCCACGGTTCGCGGGGACTGATGGGAGCCTAGGACTACGGAAGCCGGCCTGGGTCAGGAGCCAATGGGCGCTAGGGCGACAGGCACTTGGGTGAGCCGGATTCCGCTAGGAACCTCGCGCTTCTTGGAGCCACCCCTGCTGCGGGAGCTGCTTGGCACTGAGGTGAGCTGGGGAGTTTGGGTCCCAGGAGCCGCCAGTGCCTGTTCCCACTGGAGTTGGCTGTTAGTGGGTGGGCTGGGAGTCGGGGTTTGTGGGAACCTGGGGGCTCAGGAACTGCCTGGCCGGTGGCTGCTGGTAGGTGCTCCCAGCGGGTGGATGGAGCCTGGGTTCGTAGTAGCTCACAGGGGAGCCACTTAAGGCAGGGGGAGTTGGGTCTGGTGCGGCCTGCTGGCTCTAGAGTCTACAGTGAATTGGGAGCTCACCTCATTCTGCTTCTCATACTGGAAGGGTGTCTCTGGCCCTAGGCTCCTGGGCTGGGGGAGGGGGAGAAGGAGGACGGCTGATGGATGTAGTGTGAATCGATCTTTCTTACCCGCCTCAAGGCACCTTATTTCTTTGTTTCGCCCAAGTGGTGTAATTGGTGTAATCCTTTACCTGAAATCCTTAGCTCTTGTGAAGGTATTCTTCTGTGCGGATAGTTGTTTATATTGACGTTTCTGGAGGAGCACAAGTGCTCGAAATTCCTGCAGTCATTTTGCTGACGTCGCTCCTACACTGTATCTAGAAGTTAGGTAGCAATGTTCTTTAACCTTGTAATGTTAAAGAACCAATGTTCTTTAACCTTTATTCTTTTGTAAGAGTGCTTTGGATAGCTTTTTTACTTTCTCACATGAATTTTAATATCAGCTTATCAAATTTTGCAAAAAGGGTGGTGGGATTTTGATTGCAATTGCCTGGAATCCATGTATCAATTAGAGGATAGTGGACAATTTATTCATGTATTTAATCACTCCAAGAATTCCATTAGTTCTTGTTTCTCTCAGAAGTGTTTTAGTTTTCTGTGTAAAAGTCTTGTATATCTTTTGTTAAATTCATTTCCTAGTATTTTGGTTTTTGATGCTATTATAAATGAATTTTTTATTAAATTATTTTCAATTGTTTATTGTTAGTATATAAAAGTACAATTTTTTTTTTTTTTTGTAAATTAATCTTGTATCCTGTGACCTTGCATAGTTTACTTATTCATTCTGGTAGTTGTTTTGTAAATTCTTTAGGATTTTCTATGTAAACAAACATGTCATCTGTGAAGTGAGATAGTTTTACTTTTTCATTTCTAATATTATGCCTTTATTTTCTTTTTTGCCTTATTGAAATAGCTGGAATCGCTAGTATCATGTTGAATAGAAGTGGTGAGATTGAGTATCCTGGACTTTTTCTCAAGCTTACATGAAAGTGTTCATAGTTCACCATTAAGTGTGACTTTAGTTGTACATTTTAGAAGATATTCTTCATCACATTGAGGAATCTGACTTTTATTCTTAGTTTCCTGAGATGTTTTTGTTTGTTTTGCTTTTAAAATCATGAATGATCACAGCTTTGTAATATAGCTTGAAGTCAGGCATTGTGATACCCCCAGCTTTGGTTTTCAACATTCCCCTGGTGATTTGGGGTCTTTTGTGGTTCTATACAAATTTTAGTATTGTTTGTTCCAGCTCTATGAAAAATGTCGATGGTATTTTGATAGGGATTGCATTGAATGTGTAGATTGCTCTGGATAGCATAGACATTTCAACAATATTTGTTCTTCCAATCCATGAGCATGGAATGTTTTTCCATCTCTTTGTGTCTTCCTCAATTTCTTTCATAAGCGTTCTGTAGTTTCTAGAGTATAGATCCTTTACCTCTTTGGTAAGGTTTATTCCTAGGTATCTTATGGTTTTTGGTATAATTGTAAATGGGATAGATTCCATAATTTCTCTTTCTTCAGTCACATTGTTAGTGTGGAGAAATGCCACTGATTTTTGTGCATTGATCTTGTATCCTGCCTCGTTGTTAAATCGCTGTATGAGTTCTAGCAATTTTGGGGTGGGGTCTTTTGGGTTTTCCACATAAAGTATCATGTCATCTGCAGTGAGCAACAGTTTGACTTCTTCTTTGCCAATTTGAATGCCTTTTATTTCTTTTTGTTGTCTGATTGCTGAGGCTAGGACTTCTAGTACTGTGTTGAATGGTAGTGGTGAGAGTGGACATCTCTGTCATGTTGCTGATCTTAAGGGAAAAACTCTGTTTTTCCCCATTGAGAATGGTATTCACTGTGGGCTTTTCATAGATGGCTTTTATGATATTGAGGTATGTTCCCTCTATCCCTATTTTGAAGAGTGGTGAATGGATATTGAATTATTTCAAGTGCTTTTTCTGCATCCTTTGAAGTGATATCATTTTTCTTTTTTATTCTGTTAATATATGAATGACACTGACTTTCAAATCTTGCATTTATGTTATAATTCTACTTTATATTTCATGGTAAATATAGTTTTTTGTATTGCTAGATTCAATTTGCTATTACCTCAGTATGTGTACATCTGTATTCACTAGAACTGTTTATAATTTTTGTAAAAACATTGTCAACTTTTGTTATTAGGATAATGCTGACTTTATAAAACAAATTGGACTGTTTTTTCTATTCTCTGAGTTTTTGTACAATTGATGTTATTTCTTCCTTAAACATAGAATTTACCAATGAAATGATTGGGCATGGAGCTTTCTTTGTGAGAAAGTTTTTGATAATAAATTAACTTTCTTTAATACACATAAGGCTATTCTATTTTTCTTTTTGTGTCAGTCTTGGTATATTGACTGTTTGAAGGAATTTGTTCATTTTATCTAAATTTTCATATTTGTTGGCACAAATTGTTCATAATCTCATATATTCTTAATGTGTGTAGGATTTGTAGTGACAATCCTTTTATTCTTCATGTTGGTAATTTGTGTCTTCTCTCAAATTTATTTTCTTGATCACTCTAGCAAAGGGTTTTTAATCTTATTGTTTTAAAGAACCAATATTTGTCTTTGTCAATTTTCATGTGGTTTTCTATCTTGTTGATTTCTGCCCTTTACTATTCTCTTGCATTTTCTTAATTTTGTTTAATTTCATTTTGTTCTTTCTAGATTCTTTTTAAAAAATTTTTCTTTTTAGATTCTTGAGTGGAAGCTTGGAAGCTTAGATCATTGATTTCATACCTCTCTTTTTAAATATAATATTTAAAGATAAAATTCCCATTAAGCACTGATATATATTTTGACATATTTTTCATTATTCAGTTTGAACTATTTTCTGTTTTCCCTCTGATTTCTTTTTGGACCCACAGACTTTTTAGAAATATGTTGTTTATTTCAAATGTTTGATGTGTTTTTTACGAGATAGTTTAGTTAATTGCTTTCTTTTTTTTGGTTTCAAGTTTTTATTTAAATTCTGGTTAGTTGAGATATAGTGTAATATTGGTTTCAGGAGTAGAATTTAGTGATTTATCGCTTATATGTAACACCCAGTGCTCACCACATGTGCCCTCCTTAATACCCATCACCCATTTAGTCCATCCTCCTGCCCACCTCCTCTCCAGCAACCCTCAGTTTGTTCTCTGTGGTTAAGAGTCTGTTTTATGGTTTGACTTCCTCTATTTTTCTTTTTTTTTTTCTTAAGGATTTTATTTATTTATTTGTCAGAGAGAGAGAGAGAGAAAGAGAGAGGGCACAAGCAGGGGGAGCGGCAGGCAGAGGGAGAAGCAGGCTCCCTGCTGAACAAGGAGCCCAATGTGGGACTTGATCCCAGGACACTGGGATCATGACCTGAGCCATAGGCAGATGCCCAACAACTGAGCTGCCCAGGCGTCCCTCTCTTTTTTTATTTTCTTTCCCCTATGTTTATCTGTTTTGTTTCTTAAATTCCACACGAGTGAAATCATATGTTATTTCTCTTTCTCTGATTTATTTCACTTAGCATGATACATTTTAGCTCCATCCATGCCATTGCAAATGGCGAGATTTCATTCTTTTTGATGGCTGAGTAATGTTCCATTATATATATACCACATCTTTATCCATTCATCAGTTGATGGACATTTGGGCTCTCTCCACAGTTTGACTATTGTTGATAATGCTGCTATAAACATTGGGACTTCATTGAGATAAAAAGCTTCCGCAAAGTGAAGGAAACAATCAACAAAACTAAAAGGCAGTCTACAGAATGGGAGAAATTATTTGCAAATGACATATCTGATAAAGGGTTAGTATCCAAAATTTATAAAGAACTTACCAAACTCAACACCCAAAAAATAAATAATCCAGTTAAGAAATGGGCAGAAGACATGAACAGACATTTCTCCAAAGAAGACATAGATGGGTAACAGACACATGAAAAGATGCTCAATATCATTCATCATCAGGGGAATACAAATCAAAACTACAATGAGATATCACCTCACATCTGTCAGAATGGCTAAAATTAACAATACAGGAAAAACAGGTGTTGGTGAAGATGAGGAGAAAGGGGAACCCTCTTACACTGTCGGTGGGAATGCAAGCTGGTACAGCCACTCTGGAGAACAGTATGGAGTTTCCTCAAAAAGTTAAAAATAAAACTACCCTATGATCCAACAGTTGCATTACTAGATATTTACCCAAAGGATACAAGAAAAAAAAAACAACTGATTTGAAGGGGCACATGCACCTTGATGTTTACAGCAGTTATTTGCTTTCTAATTAAGTTCTTTTGTGGTCAGAGAATATATTCTGTATTATTTCAGTCCTTTGAAACTTGCTGACACTTATTTTAGATCACAGCACATGCTCTATCTTGGTGACCATACTATATGTAATTGAAAATAATATGGTTGTTGGGAGTCATCTTTTAAAAATATCAATTAGGTTAAGATGAATAATAGTGTTGTTGAATTTATTTATATCTTTATTAATTATTTGTCTATTAATCTCTAAATTGTTAAGAGGGATGCTAATATGGTTAATTATGATTATGAAATTGTCTATTTTTCCCTTCAACTCTGTGGATTTTTTCATGTATTTTGAAACTTTGTTATTAGCTGTGTACATGTTTATGAGTGTTAAGTGCTTGATTTCACCCTTTTATCATTATGAAATGTTTCTTTCTTTCTCTGATAATTTCTCTTTATCTTGGTGTCTGTTTTTTGCTGATGTTAATATAGTGACTCCAGTCTTCTTATGCTTACCATTTGCATGGTCTTTCTCCATCCATTTACTTGCTTAAAGTTTCCATCTCTCTCCTAACATTACCTATCTGTTACTGCATGTTGCCTACTTTTTTTATTAGAGTGCTTAACATATTAATCATAGTTACTTTAAATTCCCTTTTTGATAATTCCAACATCTGTGTCATATCTGTCTGGTTCCAGTAATTGCTTTGTCTTTTTAGACTCTGTTTATTATTGCATTCTAGCATGGCTTACAATTTTTTTTATTGAAAGTTAGATCTGTTGTTCTAGATAATAAGAACTATGGTAAATAGGCCTTCAGTATGAGGATTTACAGTAATCTCTTAGGATGTTTAATGTTTTCTGTAGCTGTAGGTGTCAGAGGCTTCAGATTCCTCTAGTGTCCTTGTATTTGTCTCCCTCCTTGATTTTGAGCTTCCCTAAGCGCTCCTCTTCAAAAAGAGTCCGTATCTTGCAGCTTTTTCACCTGTAACCTACTGTTATTTTACTAGAACCCTATTACTGTGGTAAAGTGTGGGGAAGGGGGAGTGTTCTCTAATCATCTGATTATATCTCAGTGTTTTAGTGAGCCTGTGTGTTGGGGCTATGATCTTCACAAGTGTTTTATCCAGTGATGTAATGCCCCCATCCCCCATTTTCATTCCCTTCCCTGGGTATGGTGTTCCCAGTTTATTTCCTTGTGGCCTTGACCTCTGTTGATTATTCTTTTTGTTGTTGTTGTTAGATGAGATAGGAAATCTAGAGGTAGGTGGAGTGGGAGAAATGCTCTTTTCCAAACTGAGATATGGCCCTGGCAAAGTTATTTCTCCTGAAGAGTAGTCTTTTGTTATGAAATATGCCATGGGTACACTTCACACTGATTATTTTCTCCCTACCCCTGCCAGAACTAAGAGGTGATCTTTCTTGGATCTTCTTTATGAGAACATGGTGGAGCTCCTGGAGGTAAAGCCCATGAAAATGTGCCATTTCCATGAGTTTATCACTTGTAGGCTAGTCCACATTTGGTCTCCAGCAAACTGTCAAAATTACTAGTTTTCTACCAGATTATGGCTTCAGCAGCTTCTGCCCCAGGTAATCAGATTTTGGTTGTGTGTCTCTCTGAATTTGTCTGTCTCTCCAGGTTTTGGGGTGGTGATTTGCTCTGCAACGTCATTTCTTTAATCAGCTCAAGAAAAGTTGTTAACATTAAATTTTTCAGGCTTTTTTTATTGTAAGGATCAGAGTGATGATTTCCAAGCTCTTTATCAATCAGAGCTAAGTAGAAGTCTTAGATTCATCTATTTACTTTTATCCTATCAGTATTTTTATTTTTGCAATGCATCTCTTATATATAGTATATAGTTGAGTCTTAGTTATTTTTTATTTTTTTATTTTATTTTTTTGGAATTGTAAAAAAAGAAAAAGTTTTATTTAACTTTTTTTTTTTATTATGTTATGTCAGTCACCATACAATACATCATTAGTTTTTGATGTGGTGATCCACGATCCATTGTTTTCATATAACACCCTGTGACCCATGCAGTACGTGCCCTCCTTAATACCCATCACCAGGCTAACCCATCCCCCCACCCCCTCCCCTCTAAAACCATGTTTGTTTCTCAGAGTCCATAGTCTCTCATGGTTCATCTATCCTTCTGATATCCCTCCCTTCATTTTTCCCTTCCTTCTCCTAATGTCCTCCATGCTATTCCTTATGTTCCACAAATAAGTGAAACCATATGATAATTGACTTTCTCTGCTTGACTTATTTCACTTAGCATAATCTCCTCCAGTTCCATCCATGTTGATGTAAAAGTTGGGTATTCATCCTTTGTGATGGCTGAGTAATATTCCATTGTATATATGGACCACATCTTCTTTATCCATGCCTCTGTTGAAGGGCATCTTGGCTCTTTCCACAGTTTGGCTATTGCAGACATTGCTGCTATGAACATTGGGGTGCATATGGCCCTTCTTTTCACTCCATCCGTGTCTTTGGGGTAAATACCCAGTAGTGCAATTACTGGGTCATAGGGTAACTCTATTTTTAATTTTTTGAGGAACCTCCACACTGTTTTCCAAAGTGGCTGTACCAACTTGCATCCCACCAACAGTGTAAGAGGGTTCCCCTTTCTCCACAACCTCTCCAGCATTTGTTGTTTTTTGCCTTGTCAATTTTTGCCATTCTAACTGGTGTAAGGTGGTATCTCAATGTGGTTTTGATTTGAATTTCCCTGATGGCTAATGATGATGAATTTTCATGTGTCCATTAGCCATTTGTATGTCTTCTTCAGAGAAGTGTCTGTTCATGTCTTCTGCCCATTTTTTGACTTGATTATTTGTTTTTGGGTGTTGAGTTTGAGTTCTTTATAGATCTTGGATAACAGCCCTTTGTCTGTAGTGTCATTTGCAAATATCTTCTCCCATTCTGTGGGTTGCCTTTTTGTTTTGTTGACTGTTTCCTTTGCTGTGCAGAAGCTTTTTATCTTGATGAAGTCCCAGAAGTTCATTTTAGCTTTTGTTTCACTAGCTTTTGGAGATGTATCTTGAAAGAAGTTGCTGTGGGTGATGTCAAAGAGGTTACTGCCTATGTTCAACATTCGCGAATCAATCAATGTGATAGAACACATTAATAAGAGGAGAGAGAAGAACCATATGGTCCTCTCAATTGATGCAGAAAAAGCATTTGACAAAATACAGCATCCTTTCCTGATTAAAACTCTTCAGAATATAGGGATAGAGGGAACATTCCTCAAGTTCATAAAATCCATCTGTGAAAAACCCACAGCGAATATCATCCTCAATGGGGAAAAGCTGAGAGCCTTTCCCTTAAGATCAGGAACACGTCAAGGATGCCCACTCTCACCACTGTTGTTCAACATAGTACTAGAAGTCCTAGCAACAGCAATGAGACAACAAAAAGAAACAAAAGGTATTCAAATTGGCAAAGAAGAAGTCAAACTCTCTCTTTTCACAGATGACATGATACTTTATGTGGAAAACCCAAAAGACTCCACCCCCAAATTACTAGAACTTATACAGCAATTCGGTAATGTGGCAGGATACAAAACCAATGCACAGAAATCAGTTGCTTTCTTACACACTAACAATGCAACTGTAGAAGGAGAAATTAGAGAAACAGTTCCATTTACAATAGCACCAAAAACCATAAGATACCTCGAAATAAACCTAACCAAAGAGGTAAAGGATCTATACTCTAAGAACTACAGAACACTCATGAAAGAAATTGAAGAAGACACAAAAAGATGGAAAAATATTCCATGCTCATGGATTGGAAAAATAAACATTGTTAAAATGTCTATGCTACCCAGAGCAATCTATACCTTCAGTGCCATCCCGATCAAAATTCCAATGACATTTCTCAAAGTGCTGGAACAAATAATCCTAAAATTTGTGTGGAATCAGAAAAGACCCCGAATCGCCAAGGAAATGTTGAAAAAGAAAAGCAAAGCTGGCGGCATCACGTTGCCCGATTTCAAGCTATATTACAAAGCTGTGATCACCAAGACAGCATGCTACTGGCACAAAAACAGACATGTAGACCAATGGAACAGAATAGAGAACCCAGATATGGACCCTCAACTCTATGGTCAAATAATCTTTGACAAAGCAGGAAAAAACATGCAATGGAAAAAAGACAGTCTCTTCAATAAATGGTGCTGGGAAAATTGAACAGCCACATACAGAAGAATGAAACTCGACCATTCTCTAACACCATACACAAAGATAAACTCAAAATGGATGAAAGATCTCAATGTGAGACAGGAATCCATCAAAATCTTAGTTATTTGGGTGACTCTAAAAATGAAAAATAAAAATGTTTTTTTAAAAAAGGGATTGATAAGATGTTGGTTGAAAAAAGGAAAAAGAAAAATTAAAAAAAAAAAAAAGACAGTTAAAGAACAAATGATCCAATCAAGAAATGGGCAGAAGACATGAACAGACATTTTTCCAAAGAAGACATCCAAATGGCCAACAGACACATCAAAAAGTGCTCAACATCGCTCGGCATCAGGGAAATCCAAATCAAAACCTTAATGAGATACCACCTCACACCAGTCAGAATGGCTAAAATTAACAAGTCAGGAAATGACAGATGTTGGCGGGGATGCGGAGAAAGGGGAACCCTCCTACACTGTTGGTGGGAATGCAAGCTGGTGCAGTCACTCTGGAAAACAGTATGGAGGTTCCTCAAAAAGTTGAAAATAGAGCTACCATACGATCCAGCAATTGCACTACTGGGTATTTACCCCAAAGATACAAATGTAGGGATCCAAAGGGGTACGTGCACCCCGATGTTTATAGCAGCAATGTCCACAATAGCCAAACTGTGGTAAGAGCCAAGATGCCCATCAACAGATGAATGAATAAAGAAGCTGTGGTATATATATACAATGGAATATTATGCAGCCATCAAAAGGAATGAGATCTTGCCATTTGCAACGACGTGGATGGAACTGGAGGGTATTATGCTGAGCGAAATAAGTCAATCAGAGAAAGACATGTATCATATGACCTCACTGATATGAGGAATTCTTAATCTCAGGAAACAAACTGAGGGTTGCTGGAATGGGGGTGGGGTGGGAGGGATGGGGTGCCTGGGTGATAGACACTGGGGAGGGTATGTGCTCTGGTGAGCGCTGTGAATTGTGCAAGACTGTTGAATCTCAGATCTGTACCTCTGGAACAAATAATGCAATATATGTTGGGGAAAAAAAAAAGAAGAAGATAACAGGAGGGGAAGAGTGAAGGGGGGAAATCGGAGGGGGAAATGAACCATGAGAGACGATGGACTCTGAAAAACAAACTGAGGGTTCTAGAGGGGAGGGGGTGGGAGGATGGGTTGGCCTGGTGATGGGTATTGAGGAGGGCACATTCTGCATGGAGCGCTGGGTGTTATACACAAACAATGAATCATGGAACACTACATCTAAGACTGGTGATGTAGTGTATGGTGATTAACATAACAATAAAAAAATTAAAAAAAATTCATAAAGCAACTCATTATAAACTGTAAGCTTTAATAAGATAGCTAAATAAACTATTTTAAGTAAATTATAATAATAAATAATATAAAATATAATGTATAATAAATTATAAAAATTAAATTTATAAATTCAATTTTATAAATTAAAATTATATAAAAATATAGTAAATAATCATTTTGTCATAGGGCATCTCAATAGCTCTATGGAGACATAATTTATATTTCTTAAGTTTTCTCAAATTACTGTAAGCAAGAGAAACCACTCTTTAAATCGTTAAGAAAATAAAATCATTTATACTGAAAAAAAAATCTTAGTTATTTTTTAAAAGATATGATTTATTCATTAGAGAAACAGAGAGAAAGAGAGTGTCTGTGTGCGCATGCAGGAGCAGGGGGAGGGGCTGAGGGAGAGGGACAAGCAAACTCCCTGGTGAGCCGGCAGCCTGATGCAGAGCTTGATCCCAGGACCCTGAGATCATAACCTGAGCCAAAGTCAGAGATGCTTAACCAACTGAGCCACCCAGTCACCCCAGGTCTTAGTTCTTTATGTATTTTGACAGTCTCTGTTTTTCAATTATTAGATATGGTTGTATTTAGATCTGCTATTTTACTATTTGCATTTTGTTTCCTCCTTTTTATTATTCTTTTCCTTCTTTTCTACCTGCTTTCAACTTTGACTAGTTTTCAGAATTCCATTTTACTTTGTTCCTTTTTTAGTTATACCATTTATATTAACTTTTATTGGTTTCTCTAAGGATTTTAATATGCATCCTTATATTTAACTATTTATTGAGAGGATAGAGGAAGATGGTGGCAGAGTAGGAGGACCCTAACTTTTCTTTGTCCCATGGATATAACTGGATAACTATCAAATCATTCTAAATACTCCAGAAATTGACCTGAGACTGACAGAACAAACTCCACAACTAAAGGGAAAGAAAGGGCCACCTTGAAGAAGGTTGGAAGTGCAGAGATATGGTTTAGGGAAGAAAGGGACCCTGGCTCCTGGGAGAGGAGGGAGCCACGGTCATGGAGAAGGGTGTGAGAGAGAGGAGTACACTGGAACGCACATGGTGAATGTTTCCCCATAGTCATTGGCTTGGAAAATGGGAGGGACTGAATTTCATGAGTTCTTGCAACCAGCAGGGCTTAAAGCCTGGATTTGTTTTTGCTTGTTCGTTTGTTTGGTTTTAGTTTCAGAGGTAGAATTTAGAGATTCATCAGTTGCAGACAACACCTAGTGCTCATTACTTCAAGTGCCCTCCTTAATGCCCATCACCAACTTACCTCACCCCACTCCCAGTTTGTTTCTTATAGTTAAGTCTCTTACGGTTTGTCTCTATCTCTGTTTTTATCTTATTTTATTTTTCTCCCCTTCCCTTATGTTCATATGTTTTGTTTCTTGATTTCCACATATGTGTGAAATTTTACAGTATTTGTCTTTCTCTGACTGACATATTTTGCTTAGCATAATACCCTCTAGTTCTATCCACATAATTTCAAATAAAGCCAGGAGTTTTAAAGGTCAGTGGGCTTGGCTGGGATAGAGCCCAGAGGTCACTCTGCTACTCTTCGTTGGAAGGCAGGCAAACAACCTGGGGACGTACAGCATGGAAACAGTGACCTGAAATGCACCTGGGGCACACAGTAGGGAGATCACTTACTTTTTTCAGAGTGTGTCCCTGAGAGACAGCAGTTATGGAGACATCTCTCCAGGGATAAAGGGTGGCACCATTTCCTTCCCCTTCCCCTCAGCATAAAAACGGAGCCATGTGCAGGAAGCAGGGCAGCACAGACACCAGCTGCTTAACTTGCTTATACCAAGCCCCACCGCCCTGTGCTCTGGTGGAACTAGTCATGCTTACCTCAGTCCCAGCACAGCAGGGCCCCTCCCCCTGGGCACTATAGGACCTGTTCTTTATAAGGCCATTACTTTCAGGAACAGGAGATATAAGTGACTTTTCTGACACGTAGAAGAAGGCAGAGACCTGGACAAAATAAGACAGAGGAATTTATCCCAAATGAAAGATGAGATAAGGCCACAGCCAAAGATCTAGGAAAAGTGGATGTAAGTAACATGCCTAATGGAGATTTAAAGCAATGATCATAAGGCTAGTCACTGGGCCTGAGAAAAGAATGGAAGATATTAGTGAGACTCAATGTAGAGGCTTTTGTTGAAGTCCCAATAGTTCATTTTTGATTTTATTTCCCTTGCCTCCTAAGATGTGTCTAGTAAGAAGTTGCTATGGCCAGTATCAAAGAGGTTGTTGCCTACCTCTTTGACCTCGGCTGCAGGAACTTCTTGCTAGACACGTCTCCAAAGGCAAGGGAAACAAAAGCAAAAATGAACTATTGGGACTTCATCAAGATAAAAAGCTTCTGAACAGCAAAGGAAAAAGTCAACAAAACTGGAAGGCAACCTACAGAATGGGAGAAGATATTTGCAAAGATTTCAGATAAAGGGCTAGTATCCAATATCTATAAATAACTTATCAAGCTCAACACCTAAAAAACAAATAATCTAGTCAAGAAATGGGCAGAAGACATGAACAGACATTTTCCAAAGAAGACACACAAATGGCCAACAGTCACATGAAAAAATGCTCCACATCACTAGCCATCAGGGAAATACAAATCAAAACCACAATGAGATACCACCTTACACCAGTCAGAATGGCTAAAATTAACAAGATAGGGAACAACAAATATTGGCGAGGATGTGGAGAAAGGGGAACACTCCTACACTGTTGGTGGAAATGCCAGCTGGTACAGCCACTCTGGAAGACAGTATGGAGGTTCCTCAAGAAGTTAAAAATAAAGTTATCCTATGACCCAGCAATTGCACTACTAGGTATTTGCCCCACAGATACAAATGTAATGATCTGAAGAGGCACATGCACCCCAGTATTCATAGCAGCAATGTCCACAATAGCCAAACTATGGAAAGAGCTGAGATGTCCATCAACAGATGAATGGATAAAGAAGATGTGATACACACACACACACACACACACACAGAATGGAATATTACTCAGCCATCAGAAGGGATGCATACTTACCATTATGTCGACATGGATGGGACTGGAGGGTATTATGCTGAGTGAAGTAAGTCAATCAGAGAAAGACAATTATATGGTTTCACTCATATGTGGAATATAAGAAACAGCACAGAGGATCATAGGGGAAGGGAAGGAAAATGGAATGGGAAGAAATTACAGAGGGAGACAAACCATGAGAGACTCTTAACTATGGGAACCAAACTGAGGGGTGCTGGAGGGGAGGTGGGTAGGGGGATGGGGTAATTGGGTGATGGGCTTTAAAGAGAGCACGTGATGTGATGAGCACTGGGTGTTATATGCAACTGATGAATTCTTGAACTCTACATCTGAAACTAATGATGTACTATATGTTGGCTATTTGAATTTAAATTAAAAAAAAGGAATTGTATTAAACCCTCCCCCCGAAAACCCCCAAAAAACCAAAGAGGTTGCTGCCTGTGTTCTTCTCGAGGACGGATTCCTGTCTCACATTTAGGTCTTTCATCCATTTTGAATTTGTTTTTGTATATGGTGTAAGAAAGTCATCCAGTTTCCTTCTTCTGCATTGTCACTGTCCAGTTTTCCCCAACATCATTTGTTGGGGAGAATGAATAGTCTTTCCTGCTTTGTCAGTGATTAGCTGACCATATAGTTGGTTGTGGATCTATTTCTGGGTCTTCTGTTCTGTTCCATTGATATATGTGTCTGTTTTTATGCCAGTACCATACTGTCTTGATCACTACAGCTTTGTAATACAGCCTGAAGTCTGGGATTGTGATGCCTCCAGCTTTGCTTTTCTTTTTCAACATTACTTTGGCTATTTGGGGTCTTTTGTGGTTCCATACAAATTTTAGGATCGTTTGTTCTAGCTCTGTGAAAAATGCTGGTGGTATTTTGATAGGGATTGCATTAAATGTATAGATTGCTTTGGGTAGTATAGACATTTTAACAATATTTGTTCTTCCAATCCATGAACTTGGAATATTTTTCCATTTCTTGGTGTCTTCTTCAACACTTCTTTCATAAGTGTTCTATGGTTTTCAGAGTAGAGATCTTTTACCTCTTTGGTTAGGTTTATTCCTAGGCATCTATGGTTTTTGGTGCAGTGTAAATGGGATTGGCTCCCTGATTTTCTGCTACTTCATTATTGGTGTATAGAAATGCGAAAGATTTCATATATATTGATTTTGTATCCTGCAATTTTACTAAATTTGAGTATCAATTCTAGCAATTTTTTGGTGGAGTCTTTTGTGTTTTCTACATAGAGTAAGCATGTCGTCTGTGAAGAGTGAAAGTTTGACTTATTCCTTGCTGATTTGGATGCTTTTTATTTCTTTTTGTTGTCTGATTAGTGGAAGCTAGGACTTTCAGTACTATATTGAACAACATTGATGAGAGTGGACATCCCTGTCTTGTTCCTGATAGTAAAAGAAAAGCTCTCAGTTTTTCACAATTGCAGATGATTTTAGCCATGGGTCTTTCATATATGGTCTTTCAAACATCATACATCGTTTATGATGTAGAGGTATGTTCCTTCCCTAGCTACTTTCCTGAGGTTTTTATCAATAAAGTATGCTGTATTTTGTCATATGCTTTTTTTTTTTTAAAGATTTTATTTATTTATTTGACAGAGAGAGAGATAGCGAGAGCAGGAACACAAGCAGGTGGAGTGGGAGAGCGAGAAGCAGGCTTCCTGCCAAGCAGGGAGCCCGATGTGGGACTCGATCCCAGGACCCTGGGATCATGACCTGAGCTGAAGGCAGACGCTTAACGACTGAGCCACCCAGGCGCCCTTGTCATATGCTTTTAAAGCATCTATTGAGAGGATCATATGATTATTATCCTTCCTTTTATTAATGTGATGTATCATATTGATTGATTTGCAGATATTTAACCATCCCTGCAATCCAGGAATAAATCCCACTTGATTGTGGTGAATAATCCTTTTAATTTACTGTTAGATTTCATCAGCTAGTATCTTATTGAGAATATTTGCATCCGTATTCATCAGGGATATTGGTGTGTAGTTCTACTCTTTAGTGGGGTCTTTGTCTGGTTTTGGAATCAAGGTAATGCTGGCCTTGTAGAATGATTTTGGAAGTTTTCCTTCAGTTCTGTGTTTTGGAACAGTTTCGGAAGAATAGGTATTAATTCTTTAAATGTTTGGTAGAATTCCCCTGGGAAGTCATCTGGTCCTAGACTCTTGTTTGTTGGGAGATTTTTGAGTACTGATTCAGTATCTTTGCTGGTTATGGGTCTGTTCAAGTTTTCTATTTCTTCCTGTTTCATTTTTCTAGGATTTTGTCCATTTCTTCCAGATTGCCTTATTTGTTGGTATAAAATTGCTCATAATATACTCTTATTATTGTTTGTATTTCTGCAGTGTTGGTTGTGATCTGTCCTCTTTCATTCGTGATTTTGTTTATTTGGGTCCTTTCTCTTTTCTCTTTGTTAAGTTTGGATAGGGGTTTATCAATTTTGTTAATTCTTTCAGAGAACCATCTCCTACTTTCTATTCTACTGTGTTTTTTTAATTTTATTTCTATATCATTTATTTCTGCTCGAATCTTTATTATTTCCTCTTTTCTGCTGGTTTTAGGCTTTATTTGCTATTCTTTTTCTAGCTCCTTCAGGTGTAAGTTTACGTTTTGTATTTGAGACTTTTCTTGCTATATACTTCCCTCTTATGCCTGCCTTTGCTGCAACCCAAAGGTTTTGAACTCTTGAGTTTTCATTATCATTTGCTTCCATGTATTTTTTAAATTTCTTCTTTAATTTCCTGGTTAACCCTTTATTCATAAGTAGGATGTTTTTTAACCTCTATGTATTTATGGTCTTTCCCAATTTTTTTCTTGTGGTTGACTTCAAGTTTCAAGCGTTGTGGTCTAAAAATGTGCATGATATGACCTCAGTCTTTTTGTACCAGTTGAGGCCTGATTTGTGACACAGTATCTGATCTATTTTGGAGAATGTTCCATGTGAACTTGAAAAGAATGTGTATTCTGCTGCTTTAGGATGAAATGCTCTAAATATATCTGTTAAGTCCATCTGGTCCAGTGTGTCATTCAAAGCCAATGTTTTTTTATTTAGCTTTGAATTTGATTTTTGTGGGTATAGATTTGTCCTCACTTTAGCTTTAGAGTAATCTTGCTTTTAAGGTGTACACTTTCTGGGGATATCAATTCAATGCCTGAAGTGTTTAGCAATATTTCTCCACTATGGATGGTCACAGCCTCAATTCCCAGCCCTGTGTAAGCTCTGGAATATCCATTTAATTCAGAGACCTCTGATAGTTTCTGCCAGGACTTGCAAAATTTGTAGTTTAATATTGAGGCAAACCTCAGTGGAACCTCTATGCAGATTTCTGGAGTTCCTTTTCTTCATGGCTCCCTCTTCTCGTAATATGCCCTACAAATTTCATCTGTGCTAGTAACACTGAACTCTTGTCTTCGTCTCCTAACTCCAGTAAGATCTCTGTGCTCTCTTTGGGATATATTTTTCTGGGGTATCATCTGGAAAGTGATTGTGGGCAGAAAGCTGATCTAATTTGAAACTGCTCATTTTTTTCCTTTGTTTCAGAGATCACAATTCAGTACTGTTTTCCAATATACAAAAATTGTTTTATGTATTTTGTGCACTTTTATAGCTATTTATGGTGGAAGTTTAGTCTGATAAGCAGTTCTTCTGCCATAGCTGGAAGAGGAAGTCCTTGTTTCCACAAAAGCTGATGCAAATTATCAGGTCTTACCTACAAAGACCCTAAATATGTTTGTGCAGGGACTCAAGAGCTTTCATTTAGTAGTCCTCCCCTTTCATGGTAATTTTGATGTAGGTAATGAGAGTGTCATACTGAGATAGAATTAAGATAAGGGAAAAATGCCATCTGAAATTTATACTTATTGTGATTAAAGTCAGATTGGAGGCCAAATGTCAGCATGGTGGTATCTTGAGTATTTCAGATAAAGTCAAGAGAACAGGACAGCAAAAGGAGATACACAAGCCTTTTAGAGATTGGGGGGAGTCTGATTAGAATCTGGGACCACAGAAATAAAAATTCTGTTTGAAATATTAACTGGTAGTAACTGAAAACAGAAGAGGAGAATCTTCCTGCCAGATGCAGAAGATGTCAGTAGATGCACAGTTTAAGGAACCTTTGTTCTAGTTTTCACCTCTGGTCACTGACAGCATAGCCATTGAGTGCAAACTAAAAGCCAGAGGGACCTGTATCCCCTGATCTCTGCTGCCACATTTCTTACTGCAAAACTTTGCAGCCAAGTATTCCCCAGGCACTCCAGGTTCTTCTAAGCAGAGCTGCCATGCTTCCTGGAAGATATTACTGTTTATGTCAACCTGGTCTCAAGAGCTGTCTAAAAGAGCAAAAGGATTTTCTGCTCAAAGGAGATGAAAGATTGGAAGAGGCCAAAGATCTTAACTCAGAGAGAACCCATTAAAGATATTTTGCCTTGTCAGAGACTGTCTGTATGCCAGCTCCATAAAAAGGAACATCTAAAGTCAGACATTTATAAAGATAGAATGGCAGGTAAGAAGGCAAAATTTGTTTTCCCTTAAAGATACAGGTAGAATTCACACAGTTATATTGACTGCCATATAATGATTGACTTTCTTTCCAGCTTACCATTCCTTACTGAGTTGATTTTTTCGGTAACTGATTTCTTGAATGCTTGATTTTATTGAGACTTTCCTTAAAGTCACTGTACCCAACCTGAACTTATGCTTGAAAGACAAAGTTGAAAAGGCAGACCCTAAATAATCTTTCTACACTCTAAAACAGCAAACAAGGTCTACTCTTGCTTATCTGTAGTTCCAGAAGTTAACCTCAGGCCTTAACTCTCAAGTCCCTCTGATTCATTTCAGGTTTTTTTTAGTTCCCTAAGAGCCATTTTCCTATGCATCATTGTCCCTTAGAGTGTCTTTTATCAGATACCAGAATTGCTGGCATTACAGTTCCCTTGTAACACCCCACCACCAGCTCTGCCTTGAAATAAGAGCTAGCTGCCAAACCGCACAATGGGGGACAAAGTAGAAAAAGGGGAGGGTGCTGCCATGTAGAATCACAAATGAAAATATCAGCCAGCTTTAAAGGCATCAGATTATCTCCCTAGTTCAAATTGCCAGCCTCTGTCAAGGAGTGATATGGTGTTTCCTGATGTGTTGAAAGCAGCACTGCGATGAAAGGAAGATAGTGCCCTTATCCAGCTGAAATTTTGAACTGGATACCCTGTGGGAGTCTTGTATACAGTCTTTGACTCATCACAATAAAGACTGGCTGCTGACAGCTCATCAACTTTGACTTCTGGCCAAAACTCCAACACTTGGCTTCTTTTTTTTACCCCCCTCTGAACTCTTCCATTTCTTCTTTTCTAACTTCTTCCCATTATTTAGATATTGAAGGTTTTCTTGGATCTGTAGGTAGTCTTGACCATAGCAGTATTAGTCCACTGGCTTATTTGCCAAAGCGTGTTGGACATTTTTTGTCCTATTTGTAATACCACTTATATTTATTGATCACTCTGCTAGATCCTAGAGATGTAGAAATAAAGAAACATGGTTGCTGCCCTCATGGAGAACTTCCATAAGTGTGCTCCTAGATCCACCTACATCAGGTTTACTTGCAGAAGCTTATTAAAAATCTAGTTTTCTGGGTCCCAACTAAGATTTACTGAGTGAAAATTTCTGAAGTTAGATGTAAGAATCTACATTTTTAATTAGTTCTCCAAGTGGTTCTTAAGCACATTGCATCTTGAGAACTACTAGTAAACACACAAATATGGAATTAAAATTTTTGATAAAGTACCTAAAAGATGAAAGGACAGCATAGGGAAGGTAAATTTCAATTGAAACACATGGGTTAAAAGGGGCCTAAGGAAGGGACATTTAACTGAGACTTGAGAGATAAGTGGAATTATTCAGATGAAGAATTGGGGAAAAACTTTCTTCAGCAGGGGGAAAACTTACGCAAAAGTCCTAAGGTGATAGTATTGATGTTTTCCTAGTCCACATACATGCCTAGTATCTTGTCCTAAAGGAAATATGAGCATGTAAAGACATGTACCCTGTAATCTGGGTTTAACTCCTCCTCTCTGCTTTTCCTTAGCCTAAAAATTTCCCCACTAGGACGTGAGTTAAATTAGGAGTTTATAAACTCTTATATAGGTCCAAATTTAACAGGATAAATATTTATTTTCAAATTATCTCTATCTCATTCCTTTCTTTGCTTTCTCAATAATTAAATTGGTATGTGAGCATGCAGAGAAAAAAAACCCCAAGTTCTATATACTGTATGGTTTACAGGGACCCATGTGTATTTATATTAAATATAAATACACTATATTAAATATATAGTAAATATTACCAGTAGGAACTTTATAGATACATGTGAGGAGAATGTTTTATGTAAAAAATCTCTGATGATGGATTTCCAGGCAAATCTAACCTGATTTGAAATATCACACAGTTTGAATCCTGTAGGGATTCTGGAAATTCTGAGGAAAGTTCGGTGAGCTATTAAACTAAATATTTGTGAAGAAAAATAAGCAATCTGAAAAATAAATAGTGCTTATTCGGACTGATCTATGACTCATGAGCTACAGATCAGGCCATCTGAACCTATAGAGAAATTATTATTCCTACCCCTTCATGCAGAGGAAGAAGGGATTCTAGCAATTTGCTGATGACACATGGGCTTCTTGTATTCATCTGAGATGACAAGGAAGAAATCACACTATTATTATTTTAGATGATATACTTTTGTACTTAAGAAAATTCAAAAGGATCTATATGTAAGTTATTAGAATTAAATTATTGAACAGTGCTGCAGGAAGCAGGTCAATATATACAAATCATTTTTTACTTTCAGATACTAACAAAAAGCAGTTAGAAAATGACAGTAATATCAAAAACTTAAGACACAGAGTATGTATAATGGAAGATATGAAAGACCACAGGAAATTACAAACATCATTGAGAGGAATTAAAGGAGACTTAAATTAATGAACGGATATACCATATTTGTGGATTGGAATCTAATTTTCCAGAATTGATGACTATAATGGCTCTTTAGTTTCAAAAAGTATATCTGAAATAGGATAAATCAAAACATGTCCATTTCTGGACATATCATAGTGATGCAGCAGAGCACTAAATCAAACAGATGATCTTTTTCTTTAATTTTTAAAAAAATGTTTATGTTATGTTAATCACCATACATTACATCATTAATTTTTGATGTAGTGTTCCATGATTCATTGTTTGCGTATAACACCCAGTGCTACATGCAGAACGTGCCCTCTTTAATACCCATCACCAGGCTAACCCATCTTCCCACACCCCTCCCCTCTAGAACCCTCAGTTTGTTTTTCAGAGTCCATCGTCTCTCATGGTTTGTCTCCCCTCCGATTTCCCCCCCTTCATTCTTCCCCTCCTGCTATCTTCTTCTTCTTCTTCTTCTTTTTTTAAACATATAATGTATTATTTGCTTCAGAGGTACAGATCTGTGATTCAGCAGTCTTGCACAATTCACAGCGCTCACCATAGCACATACCCGCCCCAGTGTCTGTCACCCAGCCACCCCATCCTTCCCACCCCCCACCACTCCAGCAACCCTCAGTTTGTTTCTTGAGATTAAGAATTCCTCATATCAGTGAGGTCATATGATACATGTCTTTCTCTGATTAACTTATTTCGCTCAGCATAACACTCTCCAGTTCCACCCACATTGTTGCAAATGGCAAGATTTCATTACTTTTGATGGCTCCATAATACTCCATTGTATATATATACCACATCTTCTTTACCATTCATCTGTTGATGGGCATCTTAGCTCTTTCCACAGTTTGGCTATTTGGACATTGCTGCTATAAACATCGGGGTGCACGTACCCCTTCAGATCCCTACATTTGTATCTTTGGGGTAAATACCCAGTAGTGCAATTGCTGGATTGTATGGTAGCTATATTTTCAATTTTTTGAAGAACCTCCATACTGTTTTCCAGAGTGACTGCACCAGCTTGCATTCCCACCAACAGTGTAGGAGGGTTCCCCTTTCTCCGCATCCCCGCCAACATCTGTTGTTTCCTGACTTGTTAATTTTAGCCATTCTGACTTGTGTGAGGTGATATCTTATTGAGGTTTTGATTTGGATTTCCCTGATGCCAAGCGATTTTGAACACTTTTTCACGTGTTTTTTGGCCATTTGGATGTCTTCTTTGGAAAAATGTCTGTTCATGTCTTCTGCCCATTTCTTGATTGGGTCATTTGTTCTTTGGGTGTTGAGCTTAAGAAGTTCTTCATAGATTTTGGATACTAGCCCTTTATCTGATATGTCATTTGCAAATATCTTCTCCTATTCTGTCGGTTGTCTTTTGGTTTTGTTGACTGTTTCTTTTGCTGGGCAAAAGCTTTTTATCTTGATGAGGTCCCAATAGTTCATTTTTGCCCTTGCGTCCCTTGCTTTTGCAGATGTTTCTAGGAAGAAGTTGCTGTGGCTGAGGTTGAAGAGGTTGCTGCCTGTGTTCTCCTTTAGGATGTTGACAGATTCTTGTCTCACATTGCGGTCTTCCAACCATTTTGAGTCTATCTTTGTGTGTGGTGTAAGGAAATGGTCCAGTTTCATTCTTCTGCATGTGGCTGTCCAATTTTCCTAACACCATTGTTGAAGAGACTGTCTTTTTTCCACTGGACATTCTTTCCTACTTTGTCAAAGATGAGTTGACCATAAAGTTGAGGGTCCATTTCTGGGCTCTCTATTCTGTTCCATTGATCTATGTGTCTGTTTTTGTGCCAGTACCATACTGTCATGATGATGACAGCTTTGTAATAGAGCTTGAAGTCCAGAATTGTGATGCTGCCAGCTTTGCTTTTCTTTTTCAACATTCCTCTGGCTATTTGGGGTCTTTTCTGGTTTCATACAAATTTTAGGATTATTTGTTCCATTTCTTTGAAAAAAGTGGATGGTATTTTGATGGGGATTGCATTGAATGTGTAGATTGCTCTAGGTAGCATTGACATCTTCACAATATTTGTTCTTCCAATCCATGAGCATGGAACGTTTTTCCATTTCTTTGTGTCTTCCTCAATTTCTTTCATGAGTATTTTATAGTTTTCTGAGTACAGATCCTTTGTCTCTTTGGTTAGATTTATTCCTAGGTATCTTATGGTTTTGGGTGCAATTGTAAATGGGATCGACTCCTTAATTTCTCTTTCTTCTGTCTTGTTGTTGGTGTATAGCAATGCCACTGATTTCTGTGCATTGATTTTATATCCTGCCACTTTACTGAATTCCTGTATGAGTTCTAGCAATATTGGGGTGGAGTCTTTTGGGTTTTCCACATAAAGTATCATATCATCTTCAAAGAGTGAGAGTTATACTTCTTCTTTGCTGATTTGGATGGCTTTTGTTTCTTTTTGTTGTCTGATTGCTGTGGCTAGGACTTCCAATACTATGTTGAATAGCTTTGGTGATAGTGGACATCCCTGCCACGTTCCTGACCTTAGGGGGAAAGCTCTCAATTTTTCCCCATTGAGAATGATACTCGCTGTAGGTTTTTCATAGATGGCTTTTATGATATTGAGGTATGTACTCTCTATCCCTATACTCTGAAGAGTTTTGATTAAGAAAGGATGCTGTGCTTTGTCGAATGCTTTTTGTGCATTTACTGAGAGGATCATATGGTTCTTGTTCTTTCTTTTATTCATGTATTGTATCACATTGATTGATTTGTGGATGTTGAACCAACCTTTCAGCCCAGGGAAAAATCCTACTTGGTTGTGGTAAATAATCCTTTTAATGTACTGTTGGATCCTATTGGCTAGTATTTTGGTGAGAATTTTTGCATCATGTTCATCAGGGATATTGGTCTGCAATTCTCCTTTTTGATGGGGTCTTTGTCTGGTTTTGGGATCAAGGTAATGGTGGCCTCGTAAAACGAGTTTGGAAATTTTCCTTCCATTTCTATTTTTAGGAACAGTTTCAGAAGAATAGGTATTAATTCTTCTTGAAATGTTTGGTAGAATTCCCCTGGGAAGCCATCTGGCCCTGGGCTTTTGTTTGTTGGGAGATTTTTGATGACTGCTTCAATTTCCTTAGTGGTTATAGGTCTGTTCAGGTTTTCTACTTCTTCCTGGTTCAGTTTTGGTAGTTGATACATCTCCAGGAATGCATCCGTTTTTTCCAGATTACCTAATTTGCTGGCATATAGTTGCTCATAATATGTTCTTATAATTGTTTGTATTTCTTTGGTGTTGGTTGTGATCTCTCCTCTTTCACTCATGATTTTGTTGATTTGGGTCATTTCTCTTTTCTTTTTGGTAAGTCTGCCCAGGGGTTTATCAATCTTGTAAATTCTTTCAAAGAACCAGCTCCTAGTTTTGTTGATCTGTCCTACTGTTCTTTTGGTTTCTATTTCATTGATTTCTGCTGTGATCTTTATTATTTCTCTTCTCCTGCTGGGTTTAGGCTTTAGTTGCTGTTCTTTCTCCAGCTCCTTTAGGTGTAGGGTTAGGTTGTGTATTTGAGACCTTTCTTTTTTCTTGAGAAAGGCTTGTATTGCTATATACTTTCCTCTCAGGACTGCCTTTGCTGCATCCCAAAGATTTGGAACAGTTGTGTTTTCATTTCATTGGTTTCCATGAATTTTTTTAATTCTTCTTTAATTTCCTGGTTGACCCATTCATTCTTTAGTAGGATGCTCTTTAGCCTCCATGGATTTGAGTTCTTTCTGACTTTCCTCTTGTGACTGAGTTCTAGTTTCAAAGCACTGTGGTCTGAAAATATGCAAAGAACAATCCCAATCTTTGGGTACCGGTTGAGACCTGATTTATGACCGAGGATGTGATCTATTCTGGAGAGTGTTCCATGTGCACTAGAGAAGAATGTGTATTCCATTGCTTTGGGATGGAATGTTCTGAATATGTCTGTGAAGTCCATTTGGTCCAGTGTGTCATTTAAAGTCTTTATTTCCTTGTTGATCTTTTGCTTAGATGATCTGTCCATTTCAGTGAGGGGGTGTTAAAGTCCCCCACTATGATTGTATCGTTGTCGAAGTGTTTCTTTGCTTTTGTTATTAATTGGCTTATATAATTGGCTGCACCCATGTTAGGGGCATAGATATTTACAATTGTTAGATCTTCCTGTTGTATAGACCCTTTAAGTAGGATATACTGTCCTTCCTCATGTCTTATTACAGTCTTTGGTTTAAAATCTAATTTGTCTGATATAAGGATTGCCACCCCAGCTTTCTTTTGGTGTCCATTAGCATGGTAAATGGTTTTCCACCCTCTCACTTTCAATCTGGTGCTGTCTTTGGGTCTAAAATGAGTCTCTTGCAGACAGCATATCGATGGGTCTTGTTTTTTAATCCAATCTGATAGCCTGTGTCTTTTGATTGGGGCATTGAGCCCATTTACATTCAGGGTAACTATTGAAAGATATGAATTTAGTGCCACAGTATTATCTGTAAGGTGACTGTTACTGTATATTGTCTGTGTTCCTTTCTGGTCTATGTTGCTTTTAGGCTCTCTCTTTTCTTAAAGGACCCCTTTCAATATTTCTTGTAGGGCTGGTTTTGTGTTCGCAAATTCCTTTAGTTTTTGTTTGTCTGGAAGCTTTTTATCTCTCCTCTATTTTCGATGACAGCCTAGATGGATATAGTATTCTTCGCTGCATATTTTTCTCATTCAATGCTCTGAATATATCCTGCCAGTCCTTTCTGGCCTATCAGGTCTCTGTGGATAGGTCTGTTGCCAATCTAATGTTTCTACCATTGTAGGTTACAGATCTTTTCTCCCGAGCTGCTTTCAGGATTTTCTCTTTGTCTTTGAGACTCGTAAGTTTTACTATTAGATGTCGAGGTGTTGACCTTTTATTATTGATTTTGAGGGGTTCTCTGTGCCTCCTGGATTTTGATGCCTGTTTCCTTCCCCAAATTAGGGAAGTTCTCTGCTATGATTTGCTCCAATATACCTTCTGCCCCCTCTCTCTCTTCTTCTTTCGGGATCCCAATTATTCTAATGTTGTTTTGTCTTATGGTATCTCTTATCTCTCGAATTCTGCCCTCGAGATCCAAAAGTTGTTTATCTCTCTTTTTCTCAGCTTCTTTATTCTCCATCATTTGGTCTTCTATATCACTAATTCTCTCTTCTGCCTCATTTATCCTAGCAGTTACAGCCCCCATTTTTGATTGCACCTCATTAATAGCCTTTTTGATTTCTACTTGGTTAGATTTTAGTTCTTTTATTTCTCCAGAAAGAGTTTCTCTAATATCTTCCATGCTTTTTTCAAGCCCAGCTAGTATCTTTAAAATCGTCATTCTGAACTCTGGTTCCACCATCATGCTAATGTCCATAGTGATTAGGTCCCTAGCTGTCGGTACTGCCTCTTGTTCTTTCTGCTGACGTAATTTTTTCCATCTTGTCATTTTGGTCTAGAGGAGAATAGATGAATGAGAGAAGAAAATGCTAACAGGGTAAAAACTTCCCCAGAAAATATACACTAAACAAATCAGAAAAGACCTGAAATGGGGGGAAAAGAAAGGGAAAGAAAAAAAAAGAAAAAGAAAATGAAAAAGAAAGAAAAAGAAAAACAAAACAAAAATAACAGAATATGATCAAATATGACCAGGCTGGTACATAGATCAGTGCCACCCACTAGATTTTGTGTGTATTTTGGTCTAATAGAGGAAAATGCCTCCCAAAATTTTAAAGAAAGAAAAACTTACATGTGTACAGAAATAAGGGTTAATACAATGAAGGGATGGAATATGAATGTAAAGATGAAAATTATAAAAGATGTTATAAAAGGAATTAATAAGATAAGAAGTTGGTTGAAAAAATAAAGAAGAGGATTTAAAAAAAAGAAAAGGGAGGGGCGCCTGGGTGGCTCTGTTGGTTAAGCGACTGCCTTCGGCTCAGGTCATGAGCCTGGTGTCCTGGGATCGAGTCCCACATCGGGCTCCCTGCTCAGCAGGGGGTCTGCTTCTCCCTCTGACCCTCTTCCCTCTCATGCTCTCTGTCTCATTCTTTCTCTCAAATAAATAAATAAAATCTTAAAAAAAAAGAAAAAAGAAAAAAAAGAAAAAATGAAAAGGGAGAGAATGTGATCAGGCAGGAGACTAGAACAAAGCCATACACTAGAGATTTAGGGTATATTTTGATCTGTTTGAAGAAACTGTATCTCAAAATTTTAAAGAGAGAACAACTTATATATAAATCAAAAATAAGGGTAATTACTATGAAGGGATAGAACATGACTCTAAAAATGAAAAGTAAAAATATATTTTTTAAAAACGGAATTGATAAGATGTTGGTTGAAAAAAGGAAAAAGAAAAATTCAAAAAAAAAAAAGAAAATATAGTTAAAAACAATTAACTTTGAAAGACTAAGGAATCATGGTAAAAAAACCATGAATTCTATGTGCAGAATTCCCCTAGCGCTGGAGTTCTGCCATTCTCATTGATCGGTAAACTTGGTCTTGGCTGGCTGTTCTTGCTGATCTTCTGGGGGAGGGGCCTGTTGCTGTGGTTCCCAAATGTCTTTGCGGAGGTGGTATTGCCCCACCCTTGCCAGGTCCAGGCTAAGTAATCTGCTTGGGTTTGCTCTCGGGAGCTTTTGTTCCCTGCAAGCTTTCCCTACAGCTTTGGAAGAGAAGAGTGAAAATGGCGCCTCCAAATCTCCACCCTGAAGGAGCCGAGAACTTGGGGCCCTACTCCTCCGTGCGCCCCCAGAGAAAAGCAGTCAGTCACTCCCGTCTCTCCAGTCTCTGGCCGCACTCCGTGCTCAGCTGGCCTTTGACCGCGCATTTCTTTCTCTGGCACACGACCCCGTCTGGAGTCTCCAAACCCAGCAGGTTCTTGTGGTGCGTTCCCGCACTGCTGCTCCCAGGGGAGGAAGGGGAGTCTCCCTGGATCTGCCGCTTGTTAGGTCCCTGCCGGAGGAGTGGTGATATGACTGCCGCGGATCACGATTTGTGGCATCCCCGAGCTGAGAGCCCGCTCCTCGGCTTCGTCTCTGCAGCTGACTTCCCTGCTCCGACACCTGGGAGCTCTGTGTGGAGGTTCGTCAAAAAGTTGAAAATAAAGCTACCATATTATCCAGCAATTGCACTACTGGGTATTTACCCCAAAGATACAAATGTAGGGATCCGAAGGGGTATGTGCACCCCGATGTTTATAGCAGCAATGTCCACAATTGCCAAACTGTGGAAAGAGCCAAGATGCCCATCGACAGATGAATAGATAAAGAATATGTGGTAGATATATACAATGGAATATTATGCAGCCATCTAAAGGAATGAAATCTTGCCACTTGCAACGACGTGGATGGAACTGGAGAGTGTTATGCTGAGCGAAATAAGTCAATTAGAGAGACATGTATCATATGACCTCACTGATATGAGGAATTCTTAATCTCAGGAAACAAACTGAGGGTTGCTGGAGTGGTGGGGGGTGGGAGGGATGAGATGGCTGGGTGATAGACATTGGGGAGGGTATGTGCTATGGTGAGCACTGTGAGTTGTGCGGGACTGTTGAATCACAGATCTGTGCCTCTGAAGCAAATGGTGCATTATATGATAAAAAAAAAAAGAAGATAGCAGGAGGGGAAGAATGAAGGGGGGAAATCAGAGAGGGAGATAAACCATAAGAGATGATGGACTCTGGAAAACAACCTGAAGATTCTAGAGGGGAGGTGGGTGGGAGGGTGTGTTGGCCTGGTGATGGGTATTAAAGAGGGCACGTTCTGCATGGAGCACTGGGTGTTATACGCAAATAATGAATCATGGAACACTGTATCAAAAACTAATGATGTAATGTATAGTGATTAACATAACATAATAAAAAAGAAAAAAAAACAAAGCTAAATAAAAAAATCCTATGTGCTTGGAAATTTAAAAAGAAAGACATGAGTCAAAGGAAAAAAATCACAACAGAAATCAGAAAATAGTTGCAAATAAATAAAATATACTAAGTAAAAACTTGTGGGATGTAACTGATATAATACTTATAGGGAAATTTCTAATCTTAAATGTTTATATTAGGAGAGAAAAAAGTTGAATGATTGAGCTCAACATAGAACTAATAAGTTGGAACTAATAAATTTATGAAATTCATAGATATAAATGCTGAATAGGAAAAAATTCAGAATACAAAAATGTTCAAAAATATACAAAATTTAATATTTTTGTATGAATACATTTGGTCATAAAGCTTTAAAGAAGAAAAAGGCAGTGGTAAGCATAAAATGGAGAACAGTGTTTCCCTTTGGGGAAGAATGAATTAAATGGGCTTTTCAAAGTGGTTTTGAATACATGGGTTTGATTTATTTCTTAAATTAGATGATAGGCATTCAGGGATTAATTATACTACTTTCATTTCTTTTAGTGAGTGTGAAATGTTTTATAATAAATTAAACATTCTCTTTTTTTGTAAAGGTTTTATTTATTTATTTGACAGAAAGAGAGACAGCAAGAGCGGGAACACAAGCAGGGGGTGTGAGAGAGGGACAAGCAGGATTCCCGCTAAGCAGGGAGCCTGATGTGGGGCTCGATCCCAGGACCCTGGGTTCATGACCTGAGCCAAAGGCTGACGCTTAACGACTGAGCCACCCAGGCGCCCCTAAATTAATCATTCTGTATGTCACTCATTTTTGCAATATTTTATCCTTTCAACTATCTCATTCCTTCTTTTTTGAACTCATCACAATCTGTAGTCCTCATTCTTACCTTTTCTCTAAGCTCTTATTTCCCTTCACCTCCAATCTTGCTTGTTTCTTCCCAATCTAAACGTAGCCCTCCTGATGGATATCTTCATTCATATCCTTACAACAGTCTTTTGTCACTGGACTTTCTACCACATTCTCCTTCATCAGTTTTCTCAAGCCACCTGTTTTGGCTTTTATAATATCCAGAGGTGTGCATTCTTGATGTTTGTGTTTGTATCCTTCCTCTTTTCAATCTCCTTTTGCTACTCTTTTTTCTTTGCTTATCTGTATATATTTATGTTTCATAGGGCTCTGTAAGTGGCCCCATTACATCTAATTCTGTGTGCTTTTTCTCTCCTGGCTTCAATTACCATCTCTAAGTCTTTTTTTTTTTTTTAATTTTTTTTATTCTTATGTTAATCCCCATACATTACATCATTAGTTTTAGATGAAGTGTTCCATGATTCATTGTTTGTGGATAACACCCAGTGCTCCATGCAGAATGTGCCCTCCTCAATACCCACCACCAGGCTAACCCATCCTCCCGCCACCCTCCCCTCTAGAACCCTGTTTGTTTTTCAGAGTCCATCGTCTCTCATGGTTCGTCTACCCCTCCGATTTCCCCCGCTTCATTCTTCCCCTCCCGCTACCTTCTTCTTCTTCTTTTTTTTTTTTTCCTTAACATATATTGCATTATTTGTTTCAGAGGTACAGATCTGAGATTCAACAGTCTTGCACAATTCACAGCACTTACCAGAGCACATACCCTCCCCAGTGTCTATCACCCAGTCACCCCATCCCTCCCACCCCACCCCCCACTCCAGCAACCCTCAGTTTGTTTCCTGCAATTAAGAATTCCTCATATCAGTGAGATCATATGATACATGTCTTTCTCTGTTTGACTTATTTCATTCAACATAATACCCTCCAGTTCCATCCACGTCGTTGCAAATGGCAAGATCTCATTCCTTTTGATGGCTGCATAATATTCCATTGTATATATATACCACATCTTCTTTATCCAGTCATCTGTCGATGGACATCTTGGCTCTTTCCACAGTTTG